>NC_089857.1:12906783-13206783 GCF_036373705.1 Amia ocellicauda
GTACTAATTATTCCTAGTGAATTTAACCAAGTCTTTTTGAAGTTTAGCAATAAATTGAAATATATGTATGAGTGTGTGCGTGTGTGTGTGTGTGTGTGTGTCAGAAAACCTTAGGTATTTGATAGCTGTACATGATTTCCTTAAATGAAAGAGTTAAGATGGATTTGCAGTGCTGTAGGTTTCAGTGCCCTGAGCAGAATACAGGATGAGTGGTACAAAAGCTCAAGGCTCTGTGACTCCCAGATTGATGCCAAGAGACCCCAGTGTTGCTGCTGAATTGCTCTGTGTGTCACTCAGGTGGAGCTGGGGAAAACACGAACGGAGAACACTCAACTATCTGTAGCGAAGCGAGATATACAGGAAGGCAGGGGGAATGCAGCACTGAATGGTTTAAGTAGAAGAACACATCGTCCAATTTGCACTTGAGTGTGGTATTTGTTCCTGGTGAGTGAGAAAACCACCAGCTTGTCTCATAATTACATTTTGGGTCACATAGTATTGCAGACACAGTTAAACATCTGTGAGTTGTGTTGCAAATGGTAAAGAAACCTGAATCTGCACTACAGTTTGATCATGTTTAGATTTCCATTAAGCAAACAAAAAGAGTCACTATAGCGGTTATTTTAAATTGAGGAAAAGTTCATACTTGCACCGTTCATTTTATCATTGACTTTTGTGGATTGCTTTGTAGAAGCATTTTTCCATTTGCTCCAAGCATGCTGGGAATTTTTTTTCTGGAAATAGTTAGATTTCATTGTAATGTAAAGCTGGATTCAGGACATCAGACACTGTTATGCTTTTAAATTGAAGCTGTTGGGACACACTAGACATTTATCTTGCTGTGTTAATGTTATGCCCTGTCACAACACAGAGACTGGCCTCCCGTAATTGGGCTCATCTTGACGTTGGAGGTCATTAGTGCTTGGACTAAGTCAATATTACTAGTACATGACAACTTTCATTTTAATAACACAGACACACACTTAATATAGACATGTTAGAAAAAGACATTTGAAGACCATTAATAGCCTCTTTGGAATTCCTCATCAAGTGATTCCTTTTGGTTTTTAGACCTTGCCCCCCATATTGACTCTGCAATTTTAACTTGTGGTGTTTTTAAGGTGATACCTTAGCTCTTGTGTTTGTAACAGTAGACTTTTAACTTCAAACTGGGCTTCTGCCTGCCACAAACTCCTTCCTGTTGAATTTGATCTGGGATATCATTTGACCTTGGATAACCTTTGACCTCTTCAGGAGTATATTACATTATTATTATTTAGACATAGGAAGTTAGTCATGTTACTATTGACATCACTACCCCTTTTTTTCTGATTAACCGTTAGGAAATCAATGCACTAATATGCAATAAAGCAGGCTTCATAAAAATATTTAATCCCATTTTATTAGGCCTCAGTGTATAATAATTTTCCTAGGTGATAATCTAACAAAATTAGATCATTGCTAATATTTAATATTAATGCAATCTTTTGAAACCAGTTTATTTTACCATGTTGAGTCTTCTAATATTAAGATTTTACATTTCACACTTTAATTTAGCTTTAAATTAGAGGAAGCTGAAAAAGCTAAATGTCATTGTATAACCGATGACTGCTACTTTGTAGACCACACATTTTTTTAGGACTCTGTGAGGGGTGGGGGAGTTTCTCCATTATTCTGTATTGACTCTTAATGTCCAAATATGACTGATCACTCCATATGGTATCGTATGAATTATTAATGAAGAGATCAAATTGATTTTACTGAAGAAGGAAAAAAATAAGAAAAGGCCATAATGAGTGGCTCAGTCTGCACTAGTCATTGCTCTGTATATCTATATATGTTTAAATTTAAAGCCTGCAGATTGATTTGACTGCTTCATAATAATAATTCCTTCAGCTAACTCGGCAGTAAGTATGTAATAACTGGAAATCACTCAAAATTTAAGATGCCCCATTCCAGAACAAGTAAATACATTTAAAAAGTAATAAAAATGCATTTAAATGTTGGACTTCAATAAACAACCTCCATTGCAGTCAGCTACAGAGATTGTTTTAAATTCTGAAGGAAGTCTCAGATCACCTTTTAATCTCTTTAGCAGCAGCTTAATGCTTAAGAACATAATGATGGTTCCAATCAAGGGGAAGTCATTTGGCCTATCTCTCACTGATTGGTTGCCTCCGGGTAATCAATCCCAGAATTCCTTCCAGCTGTGGCTCCACGAAAGCCAGAGAGCCAGTTTCACCTACATGGCTGGGCAGTTTGTTTTTCCAGACAGCCACAAATGCTCTATGTAAATTGCAGCCCTCACAGATTTCCCTCACAGCGCTCTAGATTTCCACTTGTTTCCTCAGGTGCTTGTTTAAAGTCTGAATTTTAATTCATCCACAGGGTGGACTTTCACAGTTTTGCATAATTTAACACTCACAATTTCAACAGTTTGTATCTAAAGACATTAGTTCCCTTTGATCTGTCTGTCCAAGACATTCCTTTGAGACTATTCTTTGAATTTTTCCCAAGGTAGCGATATTCTTCTTTTAACATGGTGACCAAAACTGAAACCCTTCTTAATCAAGCCTTGTTTGTGAATTATTTTAAGGCTGCTTTCCTTGATTTAAATGCTTCCCAACATTGTGTTGTATTTTTGTAACCAAGGTTACAGAAAGCTTCAGGAGTCAATCAGGAGAAGGAGTATTTTATTTTTTATTTAAAAAAATATATTACGTATGCCTCAGTATTTTTTGTTTCCAATAATTTAATTATTTTCCCTGAGACCATTTAGTACACTAGCCAAAGTGGATCAGAGGAGGATTAAAAGGATAGTGTTAATTTTAGTAGTGCAATTGACATTTCTTGGAATCTACAAATTATGATTAGTATTGTTGGATGTGCAATTAAGATAGGGCATATATATATAAGCAACCTCACCTTGTTAGCTGAGGAACAGCCAAACTCAGCTAACAAGGTGAGGTCACTGAAGACAGTTTACTGTCAAAAGTCATACACCATGGCAAGACTGAGCACAGCAACAAGACACAAGGCAATTATACTGCATCAGCAAGGTCTCTCCCAGGCAGAAATTTGGCAGAAAACAGTGGGACCCTGGTACACTCATCTACTGTCCGGAGAAGTCTGGTCAGAAGTGGCCTTCATGGAAGACTTGCGGCCAAAAAGCCAAGCGACTCAACTATGCACGAAAACACAGGAACTGGGGTGCAGAATGATATGGCCCCCACAGAGCCCTGATCTCAACATCATCGAGTCTGTCTGGGATTACATGGAGAGAGAGAAGCAACTGAGGCTGCCTAAATCCACAGAAGAACTGTGGTCTCCAAGATGTTTGGGCCAACCTACCTGCCGAGTTCCTTCAAAAACTGTGTCCAAGTGTACCTAGAAGAACTGATGCTGTTTTGAAGGCAAAGGGTGGTCACACCAAATATGGATTTGATGTAGATCTTTCTTCTGTTCAATGACTGCATTTAGTTAATGGATACATATAATCAATTAACATGTCTATTTTTGAAAGCATTCTTACTTTACAGCATTTACCTGCCTAAACCTTTTCCACAGTACTGTATATATATTTTGACCTAGAGTGGAACATATTTGACTTCAATCACTATATACTTTCTCATTCCTGTTCACATGAATCATAAGTGACTTCACTTCTTGCCACTTAGTTATGCTGGACTAATGATGGTTTATTGCAAACTAGTTTACAGTGTTGGATTCATGTTATATATACAATGTGATTTCAGTTAAATAATGGTTGCATGCCTAAGATCCCGTGACCTTTTAAAGTTTGTTCTTCCTATGAGAGTCAAGCCAACAACATTACTTTAAAAGAGTTAAAGAGGTAGAGCATTTCAGCTTTCCATCAATGTGGCAATGTGCTGATTTGGTAAACTACTAAACTGCTTTTGTTGTTATATCGATAACCAAATGCTGACACAGATGCCTTGGCATTAAACGTAGACTTGCGGCTCCCATTATGCTCAGAGTGATTTATTCTTTAGCTGTCCTTTCAGTACATTTACCTGAAGCTGATGCTATTGCTTAGGATAGCTTAATTTACCCGAAGGCCTTAACTTGCTAAAATCATCACCTTAGCATTGTATCCTCCGTGCTCTGCCCTTTTATTAAGACTCCAGGGGAAAGCTGTTGCTGCTTTACAAACCCATTTCTCCTGCTTATTCCATGAAAAGGAAGGAAAGGTGTCAGAGTCCTTAAGGTCTTGATGACAAAGCAATAGTCATTAGTCAGAAGGACTGTATACATGATGCATTTACAACTTAAATTATATAAGGTTCACAGTAAAGCCTTAAATATTAGTGTACTGTATGTCACCTTTATATATTTCAGTGCCTTATTTGTAACTTGTGTAATGGTAAGTAAGCAAAACAATAAATTCACATGGCCTTCAAAATGGGCCTCTCAAATGTCCTGAAAGAATGTAAAATACTTGGGAAAGTTAAAAAAGATTTTTAAAAATAGCAACTCCTTAGGCATATGCTTCTCATGTAAAGAATAAAATAATGTATGTGGATTTGTCTGAAGTTGTTGAGTCTTTACTAGACTAGTCTAAAATCTAAGCTGTATAAACATGTTATTTTTGGCAAACTTCATATATCAATTCAGATAAAAATAAGTCCTTAATTGTTAAAAAATTACTTAATACCTGATGACTAAAACCTTCTGGTGAAAATACAATAGACTTTGATGAAGAAACATAGCACTTAGACATGCAATGTTAAAAAGAGGCAGTGATATCATCATTACAGTTTTTTGGCTTGCTTCTGCTACAGAACAGGCTTTTCATCTTTGGAAATTCCCACTGTCACAAATAACTGCTGATTATATATTTAAAGGTATTTAACAGCTAAGGTATGACAATAACAGGCTTTGCAATATTGCAAAACAATCTAAGTGACATTGGCAGAATTTAAGCCTGCATCTGCAGAACTATACCTGAATAAAAACATTGGACTGAAATTTTGGTAGGTTTATGCCAGCTTTTCTAGAGGATATACAAACAGAAATCTTTTGGTTTCAAACATTTCATAAATATAATAAAATCTACTGTGATTCTTTGTAGTGGAAGACCAGAATTGAGTGTGTGCAGAGACTTATATGGAAAAGCAATACGATCTGTTATTACTATTATTATTATTAATAACAATAATAATAGCAATCCTTAAAAAACTGGCTTGGCGTTTCCTCCGTAGTAAAGAAAGTGAATAGTTTTGGCTCTGGTCCACTACCCACTAGGAGAATAGAGACTATGAAGTCATTCATTTATACTGGCAACATGGCATAGGGCGGAGGGTAGCAGTCAGTATTCTCAGATGAATTGAGCAGGGTCAGATAAAAGCACCAGAACAAAACAAACTATGTTCACATATTTCTACCAAAATGGGCATGGAGACTCCAAGCTATTAATCACTTTCTAAAAATAAATGTAAATGAAGAAGAAAAAAAAACATGAAAAGCCACAACAAAATAATCTGAAGTACTGCAATATACAAAAAAATTGATTAATAACTTTGGACTCATAAATATATGTTCCATAAATAAGAACAATGTTAAGCATGGATCTGATGTAAAGCATTGGATGGGAATTAAACTTGACAGTAATTATACTACTGTATTAAGAAACTATAAAATAAATATTACTTTCCAATAATTAAACAACTTGACATGAAAAGTCCATTAAAATGTCCAAGGGCAGAGCTCTCACTCTTTCACACAGTATAAGCTAGTTTCTCAATCCTCTGTCCCAGAACAGACATTAATAAATATAACTAACCATGCCCAGTATTACTGTATTTTAGGATTTGCAAACATTACTCTACATGTGAGAACACGCAGTCTTGTTCTCTTGCAACATCTTTATTATTAATTATGTCTAGCCCATAGTTTTGCAATGAGACCCAACATAGGATACAAATGTCGAGGCCTACTAATATACCACAGTGTGTTCCAAAACCACAACAGCTGCTTTGGTACTACAAAAGAAAAATAACCTCATTTACCTTTCCCAAAGTTAGAAAGTCTATGAAAACTGCTAACAACAACACTAATTAGTATCAGACTCCATAACTGAATGCAGATAAACCATTCTTTCACTTCTTTTAATGAGATCCTCACATGTTGGCTATAATGTATGAATCACCGCGTTGAATAACGAATACCAGACTTATTCATAGCTCAGCTGATTCAGCTTTTGAAATACTGTGAAAATTCTATGACCCCAAGTTATTTTGTTCTTCTCTTTCGTTGTGTGATATTTTTGGCATGGATGTTCTCATCAGTTGTGAGAATGGAAACTGGAGTCAGATATGTTTTATTTGTAATGAGGAATGCAAATATCTACCCTTTACCTGGCAGATGAGGTGCAGTATGAAGCAGTGGGCATTCTGTAATATCAGTGTTTTTCTAAGCCCTCCACAGGAAGCTTTCACCGCAAGGGCTCATTCACGCTGTCTGCAAAATGCTGACTGTTTCCCATCGTCCTGGCGAGCCACCAGCTGCTTGAAATCGCTCACACTGATGTGGTTTAAGTTCTGATTGGCGTCTGTGAAGCAACCCCCACTCAGTCTTTCGTTTTCACACACAAACACACACACACACACACACACACACACACAGTACTGTGCAAACATTTTAGGCAGGTGTGAAAAAATGCTTTCAAAAATATACATGTTAATTGATTATATTTATCCATTAACTAAATGCAAAGTGAGTGAACAGAAGAAAAATCTACATCATATTTGGTGTGACCACCCTTTGCCTTCAAAACAGCATACATTTTTCTAGGTTCACTTGCACACAGTTTTTGAAGGAACTCGGCAGGTAGGTTGGCCCAAACATCTTGGAGAACTAACCACAGTTCTTCTGTGGATTTAGGCAGCCTCAGTTGCTTCTCTCTCTTCATGTAATCCCAGACAGACTCGATGTTGAGATCACGGCTTTGTGGGGGCCATACCATCACTTCCAGGACTCCTTGTTCTTCTTTACACTGAAGATAGTTCTTAATGACTGTGGCTGTATGTTTGGTGTCGTTGTCATTTGGGGCCAATCAGATGCCTCCCTGATGCACCCCAGTTCCTGTGTTTTCGTGCATAGTTGAGTTGCTTGGCCTTGTTACAATGTTGGAGGGTATGGCTTTTTGGCCACAAGTCTTCCATGAAGGCCACTTCTGACCAGACTTCTCCGGACAGTAGATGGGTGTACCAGGGTCCCACTGTTTTCTGCCAATTTTGAGCTGATGGCGCTGCTGGACATTTTTCCGATTGTGAAGGGAAGTAAGCATGATGTGTATCTGCTGCAGTAAGTTTTGTTGGCCGACCACTGCGTCTACGATCCTCAACGTTGTCCGTTTCTTTGTGCTTCTTCAGAAGAGCTTGGATAGCAAATCGGGAAATCCCTGTCTGCCTTGAAATTTCTGCCTGGGAGAGACCTTTCTGATGCAGTATAACTACCTTGTGTCTTGTTGCTGTGCTCAGTCTTGCCATGGTGTTTGACTTTTGACAGTAAACGGTCTTCAGCAACCTCACCTTGTTAGCTGAGTTTGGCTGTTCCTCACCCAGTTTTATTCCTCCTACACAGCTATTTCTGTTTCAGTTAATGATTGTGTTTCAGCCTACACTTTGAATTGATGATCATTAGCACCTGTGTGGTATAATTGTTTAATCACACACCTATATGCCTACAAAATCCCAGACTTTGTGCAAGTGTACCTAGAAGAATTGATGCTGTTTTGAAGATATAGAAGATATATAGATATATAGATATAGATACACACACACACATACATACATACATACATACATACACACACAAACAGTGTGACTGAATACAGGCTGCTGGTGGTTGAAATATATATATTTGCACCCTTTGTTTGAAATAATATTATTCTGTGATTATCTTAGCTTAAGAAATATTGTTTTTTAAAGTATACTCAGTTATCAAAAATATATTTACAGTTAGTTGAAAACTGATTTAGCATAGTAACACAGGCCCATGTTGCAGTACAGTAAGGGACTGTAATGGAAGTGGCTCCAAAAATATTTATTTTATGATGTAAAATGAATCCAATTAGTCTAGTCCCTCGGGGGCCATATACAACTTATTTAACAAACACATTACTGCAGTCAGGGAGATGGTATTAAGTAACCCTAACTTTGAAGTGTAGGATGAATGGAACATAGTAAAGCTGAGTTGAATTGCACATTACATTATTTGGAACTGGAAAACTATCCTTGTTTTTATTAGTTACTTCAATACTAAATACTAAAACAGTTACCACAGTATCACATCGCACTACCATGTTAAATAAAAAAACATAAGATTACAGCAGAAAAGTACGATTGGTTTTCAAGAAATTGCATGCTTACGATACCAACCTTGAGTAAAATAGATGAAAACACAGTGTCAGTCTCTAGGCCTTGTAAATATCACAAACTACTCTCTGAGCGTGGACACATGTAGACTGGGACTCAATACACAGTAATACTGTAATTCCACCCATGAATGCAAACCACTTTGGGTTTGCTGCCATTACAGCAACAGTATGGAATTAATTATAGTTGACTGTGTGCTTGATGCGCACTTCGTGTTAAATAAAATATAGCTGAAATTCTATATAGTGGTCTGACACAACTGGCTACATCACCAGCTCTGTGAAGAGGTTTTGAGGGTTTTGAGTTATGCTGCAGTCTCGCTACAGTCAGCAACACATTTCTCTACTACAGGGTAAAGAACACATTGCAAGTGACACAGTTTGCAATTTGCTGCAGAGTATTAAAAAATAAACCAGGTGTTGGTAAAATTGTTCTATATCACCACACATGAGTGATTGCAATCTCTTTTTTTTTTTTAGAAAATATAATAGCTGACAGGCCACAAAACCATCTGAACAAGGAACATAAGAAAGTTTACAAACAAGAGGAGGCCATTCGCCCCATCATGCTCATTTGGTGTCCATTAATAACTGAGTGATCCAAGGATCCTATCCAGTCTGATTTTAAATGTTACCAAATTTTCTGTTTCAAACACATCACTGGGGAGTTTGTCCCCGATTGTGACGCCTTTCTCTGTGAAGAAGTGTCTCCTGAGATTCCATTTTCACATGAGTCAGATTAAAGAAAGATGGGTATCAAAAGTCTTCAGAGGAAAAGGATGTGGCTCCCTGGTTCTGCAGTATAATGAATTCCTGGGTCCACCAGTGCTGTGTGTTCAAAACCTTCATCTCTCAGCTAAACAAACTCACTGGAAATGAGAGACCCTTCGGTATCCATTGACAGAAGAGAAATCTGCATGAAATTCATCTGCAAGTATGAGGCAATCAGGTCTACTGAGAATTAATGAGAGCTCACGAGGATACACCGATGATGTAAGCTGGCTAGCTGCCACATTTTTCTGTTTGGGTCATGTTTTGGGAATTAGATCATCATTCTGTTTCGATGTATTAAATATAAATGACACTTCACTTGAAGAGGATGGGGTATTGCTTGTTGGATGAAAAACACTAACTATGTATTTATTGATTTGTATCTTGAGGATGGTTATATAATTTGTCAAAACGTTAAAGTTTCAATTAAAAAAATACTCTTGAAGCCCACAAGCTCTTGCATTAGAGGGAGGTCAGTTTGCAGATGTAAGTGTGAGTAACGACTGTGAAGTAGGTGGGGATGAGTGATGTGGTTTTCTGTAGCTGAGTGCACTTTGCATTGCAGTGCGTTCTGTGGGTTTCCAAATACTCACGCTGTAGTGAATATCAGAGCGCTGCAGATGGTGAGGGCTGGATATATTAATTCTACACATAAGAGCATATCATTAGAAAGTCAATGGCTTTTTGTGCGCTGCAATTTTGTATAGTCTTGTCTTGAGACATATCTGCAGAAGAAAACTTTATTAACAGGAATGCTTGTCAAGTATCCACTTTTCTGTAATGCAGTTACTTAGTCATTTGATATCAACCTGAATAGCAATCATGTGAAAGGCTGTCCAAATAAAAAGCAAACTGACACAACATGGCATTCTCTGTTGAACAAAACGTGACTGCTGAAGTACTAGTGTATAAAAGGTGAATCACCGTTTATTTTCACTAACTTTAGACTCAACGTTTATTTTCACTAACTTTAGACTCAACGTTTATTTTCACTAACTTTAATCACCTTTTATACACTAGTACTTCAGCAGTCACTTTTTGTTCAACAGAGAATGCCATGTTGTCAGTTTTCTTGATGTCCTGTTCTTTCTTCCTTATTCAATCGCTTGGCCTACATTCTTGTTTAATCCATATATTGTACGTCTTGTGCTAGGGAACAGGTGAAGAGGTTGAGAGGAAATCTGGCCCTTGGTTTAAAAAAAAACAACAACTTCGAAATAAACAAAGTTGAATCATAAATGCTGCAATGGTCTAGCCCAAAATGACAGGAAGCCTGTTCTCCCCATGACATCCTGTGTCTCCTTACAGCCTATAGTTTAACCATTTCATATCTATAAATGGTCTGAACTCATCCAAATAGATAAGGTCCAGTGCATTTGTGTTCAACGAAGGAGCCCACGGTACCACATGATCTGATCATGGTCTGAGCTCATGGTATATACTGGTGTGATTGGCATGGTAAAAACCCTGTTAAAGTTTGAACCCGAACAAAGGAAAGGAAGAAGAGACAGAAGAAGGAGACGGAGAGAGGGAGAAAACACCCCAGACTGATCACACCTGTCTGAGAGGAGCAGTGGGAGAAATAAGGTATTATCTTTCATTTCTGTGGCTCAGCAGAAGCTTTATATAGCATATTTCATGAAAACAATCAAATTATCTTAGTTTCATATAAATTCTGTCACAATTATTATTGCACACCTGTGATTTGACGTGTCTTCCCTCAGAAAATAATCTTACAGAGGTGACAAGGAGTTTCAGTTAAACTGTTATACAGATTGGCTGGAAATCATACGTGCAAGAAAATCCTCTCACATCAATGAGAGCATTTCCCCATCACTTGACTCATTCATCTGTGTTTTTTCTGCCCTTCCTGTGTCCTCTTCACAGCTGTTGGTGTTGGTGGTTCAGTGACAGGATTCCTGTCTTCGAGGTTTACAAGGTATAGAGGGCTGTATGTAAGCTTTGAGATGAGGCCTAGGGTTATTACCCATCCTACAACTGAATTGCATTGGCTACAGCCGTGCTAGGTATGTATTCTAGGGCACAGAAAAGAGTGAATTCCAGCAACATTTTTTTCGGTGCTCCATTTATTTGCCTAGCTATGAATTGTATTGGGATAGGCCTTTAGGACTCAGACTGGGAGCTCATATGTGGCCTGATTTGTTTGGGTGTTCCAATTACAATGGTGATTGAGTTATTTGGCCTTTGACCTTGCCCTCAGAGGTGCCCTTGCTCTTAATCTAAGTTGTAAGTGTCTGGCAAGCCTGACCAGAAGGAAAACAGTGACAAAGCCTGTGCGGTGGATGGAAGAGATGCACAGAAAACAAATATTAACAGTATTCTTTCATGACATTTATTGTGTATTAATCAATCAACAAATGGGTTGCCGGCTACTCCATTTGATAAGATTATGTGCTGCATGTAATGGGCAGAATGGCCATCTGTAAAAAAAAGGAAAGTAACATAAATGGCTTTAGCCCCATTAGAGAAAAGTCTGTGTATTGGCTGAGCAATTCATCTTCTTGATGTGGGGAACAATGGTGGCCGTATGTCTAGAGGACTGATGATTGAATTGAAGTGGAATAGAGACAGATCTGAGCATTATACTGTGTGTGATTTTGGGCCACAATCACACGTCATTGTCAGTACAGATCAGCTCCGTGGCTATCATTACAAATGCTACTAACTGAATGTTTGGAAATGAATTTGCCGTATCAGATTGGTTTCATTAAAGGAACCTCCTAGTATAAACATAAAAGCTCAAAAAGCAAAAAAAAAAAAAAAAAAAGATTTAATCATGCATGGTAAACATGTTAACACCCCTGTTCTTTCAACCTCTCTGGGAGTTACTCTTAATTTCTACCTGCAAAGATCTCTCAACATTATAAAGCAGGAAAATGTGTGATACAAATTTGATGAGAATCGTTTTTTTTTTTTGTACACTGCTGTATGATTTCCTGGAAGTCTGAGCAGACTTTCCCTGGTTAACATTGTATTGCACATCAGCTTACAGTTCACTGCACCAAAGAAAGTCCTCGTGTGGTTTTGAGGGCATAATAAAATATGCACAGACGAGGCTTATCCAGTTCATTTGGGTCGTACTAGAACTTTGTACCGATATTACACTCATACACACTCAGATTGTCAATTACTGAGGTTGTTGGGTGGGGGGGCGGCAGTGTTTCTTTGCTCACAATCAATGAAAATCTGTTATAGCTACTCTGGCAGTTAAAGACAATATTAGATTTGTGGAGCACAGTTTTGACTGTTTTCTATAGCATCTGTTGTTATGATATTTATCCTATTCTACATTCAATTAACCGTAATCGCGAAACAACCAATTACATCAAATTTGAAATTGCTGCTCACGGTTCATCATTGATAATTATACTATAATGCATCTTATTTCATGATCAAACACAGTTAAATACATGACATGAAAAATTCCACAGAACATAATCAGAATAGGCAAAAATCTGCATTGGTCTACAAATGTATGAATAAACGGACGTTGAAACTCTTACTATGGCCCTAAAGTGAGAGACCCTCGTCTTCATCTTCGTCCTGTGTAACCGTCCTGCTGCTCCAGGTCCCAGGTGAACAAAGCACCATGATCAGAGCAGCTACATTGTCTGGTCTGGTATGTTCTTATTATAATTATTTTATTATTATTCAAATACATATTCAAATTATGGCATGCACTGTTGACCTCTGGTTGCTTCAAAACACTGCATGCAGTAAAGAGAGACAATACATATTAATTATAATGTGCACAAGACAACCGAATGCAACTTACATGATTTATATTATCACATGCAGTGACATTTTGATAATACCTTATCCTCATGGGACAGGTTAAAATGGAAAGCAACGAATAATAGACCTAATTGCTGAATTAACCCATCAATCATCTCACTGTGTCCATGAAGAAAACCCCGTGCCAATTTTCCACCACTCTCTTTAAGTCAGGAAATGAATGTCACAACACATCATTGAATACAACGGGATGCTTCAAAACGTGTGGGTGTGAGAGAGAGACGGGGAGGGGAAGATGGGGTCATGGGAGATTAAGAAAAAACAGTTGACCTTTAGGGTTGAATTAATTAGTCATTATTAGCGTCCTTCCAGCAAATCCAAATTAAAAGTCACTATCCAAACACCAGGTTTCAATCACAGATGTACAGATCAGACACTCTTTTATATAAGTTCCTTAACATTTGCCAGTTCTTTAACATATGGAAGTCAATTTTAGGGTAAACAACCTAGCATGGTTTTTAATATGTATTTCTATTGTACAAGCAGTAACATATTTAAACTGTGCAGGCTATATCACACAGTGAAGGCAGAGGAAACAGGATGCTCTATGTGATAAATGGTCAAAGGGAATCGGGAAGCCACCACAGAGCCCTCAAGGCTGAACTACCAGTGGAGAGCCACTCAAATACACACAAAACACAATCCTTTACTATACATTTGAAGAACACAATCTGTTGGACAATTTGTAAGTCGTGTGTAACAGTGACGATTCTAGAGCATTTCTGATGGGGGGGCCTGGCTGGGGGTGCTGTCGGTGTTTTGTCCATGTTGTCATGAGAGGGGGGCAGTGATTGTATCAGGGTGGCCGTGGCCCCCCTGGCGGCGCCGCTGGTGTGTAGGTTTAGTTAGTAGAGTATCAAGTGAGTACTTTGTCATTCAGGCAGCATGCGATTCTCCCTCAACCTACATGTGGGGACTAATTACGGACACATTTGTAAGACATATTACATACTATCTTTTACACTCGGATGTCCCAGTGTAGGATTGATAATCGGGGGTCTGCAGTCAGGCTTAGAGAGCTAACATGTTTAATGGTCTTCTTTCCAGCCAAGCTCCTGATTATATAATAGAATGAATTACAGTCTTTAAGAGTCAAGTTTAACATCACAAATTATCCTCTGATTGAACACACTCAATGCCCAGTGAATCTAGGGCCCTGCAGGAGCCAGGCTGGAGAACACTTCTGTATCCTCAGATCCATTCAATGTGTGTAACTTGCTAAGTTGCTTTACATAGAAATTTAGTTGCAAAATATTGTCTACCGCTGTGTGTTATTTCAGTCTTTGGAAAGCATGGGCCACAAATGTTTCTGGCAGATATATCCATACCGCCTGACCCATTTCTTCAAAAGAAGATAATTCCTGGCTGCCTACTGTCTTTTAGATTCCAAGGCATTCTTATTAGTCAATATTCATCCGAGAGCGAGCGAGAGAGAGAAGCAGAAATGTAACCACCAAAGTTGTTTAACGTTATCATATTACAGGATTGTGCTTGGAAACCATTGAGGTGAAAGGACAGGAGCTCTCCTGCCAGCAATCCACCAGTAAAGGAAGGGTCCGATAGTTGTGTTAGAAAAACACGTCTGCTCCCTTTAGTTAAGTTGACTGAACATGAACTGCACATAATCTGGGTTGGGGATCAAATTCAGGCTCCGTTCCATCTTAAATGTTTGAAAGCCAGTCAACCCACCTGGCACAAGTAGAGCTCGTGGAGCTCTGAGCTACCAATGTCAAGTCATAAGTGTACATTTACCTGCACAAACCCAGAGCAAGTCGCTATGTTTTTTTAACGTGTTTATTACATCAACATTTATTTTTATGTCTTCAAATATATTACTACTACAAAACTGCTGCTTGGAGGCTTGCCATAGCATAATTGTAAAATAGAGGCCAGAGAGGGAAATGTCAGAGCAAGAAGAATATTCCTGTGAACACTGCAAAGATGCCAACCGCCATCCCCGACCTCCTGGGACAAAGGTGCTGTATTCAGGGCATGAAGGCGGATCCACATCCCTGTGAAAGATGTATGCAGCTAAAAAAGAAACGGGGGATACTGGTGTAGAAAAAGAAAAACCCCTACAGCAGTACTGAATAACTGAATAAGCTGATAACTTAACTATTTTCCCCTTAATCTAGAATACAATAAATGCTGTGTCCCTGCTCCTTTGCCCTGGTAAACTCAGTCTTCTGCTCATTTAGCTGGTCAGAAGTATCAGTGGCCCACACAGTCTGTGCCTTCAGCCCCCTCTTAGCAGACCTTCCTGTTCTGTTACTGCACTCAGACTCACAGGGACTTGGTGCCCGACCTCACCCTGCAGCTGTGAGGCACGTGTGCTAGAACTAAGCACATCTTCAGATTGTAGCCTTGAAACATCCCTCTCCACATTAAAGAGAGAATTTAAAAAACGCTGTTAAGGGTATTTTAGGTGAATGTACACAACATCTGGGGCGGCCTCAACACAGCTGTAATGTAATCATAGCCTACAGGCTTAATGATGGCTTTTATCCGAGTGGTTAATAATGAGAACTGATTGTTACAACTGTCTGGTGGCAATCCATTTACAGTGATTGATTCTGAAGATACAAGTTCATCATTCCCCCTCACTTGAGGCCAGTTTAAGATTAAAGTAGCAGAGCAATATGAAAATGTCACTATTTCATCCACAGATTTTTCTCAGAAGAATGATATTGTGCTGGTCAGAGGTTCCCTACTCGCTTTTCATTATTACAGTTGCTCATCTGCTATGTTTAGCTTCAGAACTGGTCTTCGTTAAGGAAAGAAAAGCGAAATCCACGCTGCCTGAATTCTCTTTTTAGTCACTGCACCCCAAAATATTGCACAACATTTTATTCTCATACTCCTTTAACAAAAGCACATCTTTGACACGAGCCAGAGGGGACGCCATGCTGGGTTATTAGACAGAGTGAGGTTTACACTTAATTAACATAGACAAAAGCATATGAAGAAAATTGCACATATTCCACTGCTCCAAGTTGGCTTGGAGTCTCAACATCAAATGAGGATTCGTGGTTCTCATTGTTCTGTGTATAATGTGTTGTAAATACATTAATTTTTGGAAGGGCTGGTGCTTTTAGGTTAAATGTATTTTTAATTAAAGTAATGGAACGGTGACTTGGCTGAGGATCTGTGGAATAATACAATATCGCTTTTGTTTCTGCTAGTCTTGGGGTCTAGGAGGAAGAAAGATTGACTTGGTTTCCTAATTATGTCACAATGACACTGACTGAGTAGAAAATGTCTGAAGACCACTCCCATCTCAGATATTTCATTGGAATTAACTTTTTTCATCTCAAAACTCTGCTTTGTGAACCCTAAAACAAATGCCTTCAATGGACAGGCCTTTGAAAGATATTCTAAGAACCATTTAGTGTAAACTTAGCATATGTAAAACCTATGAAAATGTCCATGCACCTCAAGGACATTTCAGAACTGCATAACAGGTTTGTCTTTCTAAGGCTTAGAACAAATCAAAACTCAACAAATCAAAAATAAAAACCCTAAAGTGTTTTTATTTATATATAGTAGGAAATTGCATCTGACAATAAATTATATTATTACAGGTTACAAAGTTGTTATTAGCGTTTTGCAGTAGGCCAAAGTTTTGATTTGGTCTAGATCCTGGATGTTTATGTTATAGGATACTAAAAATACTGCAGACAGAAAACAAATGAATAAGGCAGAAACCAGCACAGCATCGTCTTTGTTTCATTCTCAGAAGAGGCAGGTCATTTTTTAAAAAAAATGTCACTGCTCTGATTTAATTGTGTAAGTTTCATGTGAAACTGTTTTAAAACATGCATTTTTTTAAATGATAATCTTGTGTTTACAATTGTATCTTCATACCACCCTTTCAGGCTCTTTAAATAAGAAGGGCAGTGCTACTGAGCTTAAGATATGTGGAATGTGTTTAACAATTGTCTTTTGTGTGAATTTGAAAGGTTTTGGAACCTAATTAGTAGTTGGTATTTTAGCTAGTTTATTTTGGATAATAATTAGGCCTGTTAACTCTGTGAAAATGCTGAAACTTCATTTTCATGATACAAAAAGACCCCGAATAATAATACAAATTCATACTTCGAAAATTGGCATGGTTTTATAAAGTGAATGTTTTTCTTAAATGTAATCCCTTGGTTTTAATCAAGAGAATATGGTCAGATTCTTTGATATTCGGTTTCTGTTCATTCTTAAGAACATTACAGTATTGTTAGTTTCTTCAGTAGAGAATAAAGTATATTTGGTTGTGTCGAGTTGCATTGTAGTCTCAGCTTGCTCTTCCTGCTCCATGCCCCGAATGACAATAATGTTCTAATGACACACCATAGTGATATCAATTATTAAGTCATAAACTATGATGTGCACAACAGTTATTGAACTTACAATTGATTTTACTCTCCGGTTCATTTTCACAGTAATCTCATTCTCTACATTTCGTAACACTGCCCGGCTGTAAAAGACTTACAGGGAGTTTCATTGAAAGAAGAGTCAAATGTAGGTCACATATGAAAGTCATCTGGAATCTGGGTTTATGCACAACGCATGCACACACAGCTGGGGCTGGAACGTGGAGGCACCTCCGGCCGAACTGCTGCTTTATCCCCAATGCTGTTTCGTGTTTATGCCGTTTACGATTTGCAGGGAGTGTGTTGGCCTTGTTCGTCCCCCAGATGAGCCACAGTCTTTCAGTCTTTCTACACCTTCTATTGAAACAGACATATGTTGTCTGTAATCTATGTATTTATTTATATTTTCAGAATATATGGTGAGGTTAATTTCTACCATATACTTTCAAAAAGGGTTACAGACTAAAGATTTCCAAAAAAGGGGGCAATATATATGAAATCTGTAAAGATCACACATCTATAACATATTGAAAATACACGTTTGTCCCATCAGGGTAAATGGGTGAGCCAAAGATGGGATTCATATACTATAATGTGCAGAACGGTTTATGTTTGGAACTACACCTGTGAAAAGTCTTGATACTGTTTGCCAAATCCTAAACACCAACTAATCCACTATCTAATTGCAGATAACAACAGTTTGTTAACTTTCAGGAAGTTAAAGGTTCCACAACTGTGAACCCACCTATGCTTCAAGGGTATTTTATGTTAACACACAGATATCCAGTTTGTTACAAATAGTTAAAATTTAAGTAGTCAGTCTTGTAATAGCTTTGTGATGCCACTGAGAAACGGTCCACGTGAGTCCACGTCCAGTGGGTCTAGTAGCAAGCGACAGTTGGAAAGAAAACCCCAGCCAGTAATTCAGTTCTAAACTTTTAACAGCTTGTTCCTGAGCTTCTGTCTGACAATATATCAATTTGATTATAGTGTTAAACACTGCTTTAACGACATGTCTTAGTTTATTAATTTAGTTTAAATTGTTCAGCACGTTAATCACTAATTAGTAGTATAAAAGTGAATTTCAGTTTCATATTACAGTTGTATTCTTGTCATTCATTCATTTATTGTTTTTTGATGTCTGCCGAAAAGTAAAGTTCATTAGTGAATTTGTATGCTTTCCTATAAATATATACAAACAACCATAGACACCTAGTCTTGCACAGCCATTTATATGGACATATGTGTTAATCAAAACAAACACAAAGACACACGTCTGGAATCTGGTGGGATTCTCAGTTAAGACTAAATGGGAGTGAAGGGGCTAATGTGAGGTAAATCGAGGATCTGTGTGTAATGAATTTGGTCCAGGAACAGACAGAGAAAGCACAGCGATCTTCCCAAAGCATTTCCTTTTGTGTGTTCTGAGAAATTAAAAATTAAATATCACACTGTAGTGTAATTGTTGAGAGTTTGCCCTTGCCTTTTCAACTGCTAAAGCCAAGATTGTGCTCCGAGAGCTTGTGTGTGACATTTCTTAAATGGATATGTGTGGCAATGAAAAGATTCAAGAACAAAAAAAAAAAGAATGCTTGAAAGAATTTGCTATGATTTTGCATGTTCCTGCACTTTTTCAACAAAGGAGCTTTTCGTCCTTATTATTTTAAAAGTACTCTAATTATCTCTTCTGAGTAAGTAGACTTAACCTTTTGTAGTCACGGCAGAACCCTGAACCCTCTGTGCAGCCTCAGTTTTACAGATTATGTTGCCACGCAACTAACAATTGTACATAGGCATAACTCATCCACTGCTACTCTGAAGAAAAAGTCATCTTATAAATGAAACATGTGAGTTAGTTCTGCAATGTTTTACCATTTGTGTCAGATGGAGTCATGCCAAGGACTCAGAATGGTTATGTGAATAGTTGCAGGGAAGTTGCTTCATGTTTCCTAGGCTCAGGTAGTATTGGTAATCAGTGTAGATTGTGAAGTTGGTTTCCATAGAAGCATGTGGTTTTCAACATTACTCAACATTGCCACTGTCAGTGAGAAAAGGGTCTGTCAAAAGGCTTTTGTTTTGTGTTCTGATTTCACCATCATAAATGATCAATGTTGCATACCACGGTTAAATCACAGTAAATTGTAGTAAGGTGCAGTAAAATCATGGTAACATATGGAGACCTATGAGTAAATGCTTGTTATAAATCTAAACTTTTGAAGTTTGCAAACTGTGAAATTGAGCATGAGAATCAGTTTCGTTCAGTTAAATTCCACAGATTCATTTTGTTTTTATGCTCTTGTGCATATACTCTGTTTTTAATTTCTCACTGGTGGGTGGATCAAAATGAGGTTTTATTCTAGGCCCTTCTGTGTGCAGCCTCTCATTTGGATCTGTGTTTCTGCTGCTTGGACATGTGCTTCCATGAGTCATGGTTAATGGATTAAACAGTAAATTCAATAAGGTTTTCTAGTTTGAGTTGTTATAGTGCAATATGGGGGATTCTTTCAAAGTTTAGCAAGAACACTTTTGAATAATCTAACAAATGTGAGCACCTACTGTATTTTTAGGGGTGTGTTTCGGGCAATCCTGATGCATTTTTTAACCTGAGTTTAAAGCTAAAAACATCCAGGTGTTACAAAGGCTGACCTTCACCAGCTGAAATCTTTATGAAGCTTTGGAATTCATAAAACTAAGAATAAAAAAGACCCAATCTGGACAAGAAGCTCATCACTTCACACAGTTCATGGTCATTTTTTAATTATATTGAATAATACTATTTCTGATACTACGAACTACATCGTCCCTAATTTATCCGATTTGTTCATATATTCATCGCACACAAAACCGAAAGTCATCTTTCTGAAACTGTTGTGAAGAAAAAAACTTGCATGATTCAAACTCCATGTTGTGCAATTCTGTGACCGAGGAGCTAACTGCTGGCATACAATTATTTCTGTGGTCTGTGTTACAAAACCGTATCATCATCACACAATGAAAGAGGGTGATAATGACCTTGCTGTATTGAAAAGCCTGACCTAACCAGTGCCTCAAACCATTTGATTGATCTGTGTATCTATTTATCTACTTGTGGTTGTATCCAACATTGTCAGTTGATTAAAGGGGTTTTGATAAGCACAATGACAGTATACACGTATATCGTTTTATGAGCTTCTGAGAGCTGTGTGCCCCCAACAATACTTTAACTATAATAACCAGCAGCATGTAGTTGTGCTTGGGGCAACAGTTAACAAGGCAGTTTGCAGAGCCATTACAACTTTTTCAGTGATTGTAAGTAAATGGATGACATGGTACTGCTCAAATTAGGTAAACATTCATGCAGAATCAGTTGTTTTTTGATACTTTCAGGATTAAATGAAGTGCCTTTCATTCCCATCATCTCTAAAGTTCTGTATATCTACTGATTCTCTTTTTAGGGCATGTAAGCGAACTGAAACAGGTCGTAGCTGATTCACAGCAGGGAGGGCGCACCGGGGCTGTCGTTTATTATTAAAGCAGGAGACAACTAAAATCAAAACAAATCAAATAAAAATGAGCAGCCTTTGCCCTAGGTAGTGCTAGTTCAAGACAAACACAAATGGGATTTACAGTGGAGAACGAAAACAAATCAAACCCAAGAACAAAGAAACGCTGGGTTCGGCCTTTATGGTGGGTTGCGAGGGTTTTGGGGGAAAATGGTCTTTTGTGCACACCAGTGGCAGAAAATAATGCTAAATAAAACAAATTGTGCATGTGTTTCAGTGCACTGAGAGGCTGTGCATTTTCGGTATATTGTACACATTTCTGTAAACAGTCTGCGTTTCAATATATGATGTATGTCGCTCTGTTTAGGGTATATTAATGAATGTGTGGATAACAGGAGTTGCGTTATTAATCTTGTTAAATGTAAAATGTTACTTAAACATAAAAAAATGTTACATTTAATTATTCAATAAACCATATAAGTCTTATGAAAACTAATAACTCCTGGGTGAGGGTGACTGCTAATATATAAATAATAATAATACTGAGAAGAAAGAAAGAAAATAGAAATAAGTGATATCAACAATACTGGATGAATGGATCAGTTTGAAATCACCCTTCACACATACACAGTCTGCAAAAGGTTTAGTACCTCTGGTGCCTCATGACATCTTAGGGCTTTGTGCAAAACAAAAACAAAAGCACAGGCACACGCGCACACACACACACACACCCCTACTTTATCTGTTCATATTGGTATTAGACGAGACCTAATGTTGAAATTATCAGTGCATGACCATAACCCACCAGAAGTGACTGTTTTGTGTTTTGTGAAAACCTTGAACAAAACAACCAGAAAACATCTCGTACCGACGGTACACAATACAAGAGACCGGCTTCAAGATACTGTTACACAAACGCTGCCCCCTGCTGGAGCACAGAACAGGGGAAGGCTCAGTGAAATTTTTATGGCCTGCAGTTTGCAAACCACAAACATTTACAACTTTGTTTAAGCCAGACAGACTAATATATGTTAGATGACCTCATTGTGTGACTAAGAGTGTGGGCACATGGAGAACTACTGGGCTCCAGCAATTACCATGTTAACAGCCAATGAGTAGGACTAGAGCCAGCTGCACCAAACTGAAACTTGGGTCTTTATCATGAGTTTAGGAACGCTTCTCAAAAATGAACGATCATGATATTTCTGTTTTTATTAATTATAACAGCTTTTCCACCCTTGCAGATTAAATCGCTCAGATCAATTCAAGTACCAGGTGGAATGATATCCATGAGAAAACGCGGGCAGAAATCCTCTTCTGGTGTCTTCGAGAGAGTAAACCCCATTACAGGTGAGGTCAAATTCTTGCTTGTTGATGATTGCATTGACCTATATAGATAATTTAAACAAATAAACAAACATTCTCACAGACCTCTTTGATTCAACACAGTGTACGATTTTGGAGAAACAGGGCAGAACTCTAACAAATTGTATAGATTTCCTCTGCCCACCACCCATGTTAAACACACCACCACACTGCTGCCTGACTCACCACACAGATGACGTGAAGATCTTGACATTAAAAAGAGTGCAAGCATGGAAACCTTTAGTAACCAGATAAAGATCACTTTGATACAACCTTTAAAAAAATAAAAATATTGATCCTGCCTCTACTTTTGTATCACTCCCTTAACGAAATATAGTTCTAATCACAACACAGCAATATAAATGAAGGGTTTATGTCTAATTATGAGAGGGAGCATCAACGTATTAAATGCTGTGAGTGGATGAGGACATCTTTCCAGTGAATGTAATTGCTTAAAATGACTGCAAAAACAACAACAAAATGGTTAAATTGTACAAAGCAAACACGTTATAAATATTGCAAAATGATGTTCTTGTTTTCTGAGGAGCCGTAGGGTTGCAGGAATGTCAGATAAGGGCACAAATGACCAGTGAAGGGAAAATACAAATTGAGTTTCCATAGGGCGTGAACAATTACAGCAGTGAACTATTACAGCAGCCTTCAGACTGGTATTCCCCTGTCAAAGCACAGAGAACCACAGATGTTAACATGAAACGGTATTCAGTGATTTTTTAAATGAACCAGCCAGTGAAAAAAATAAATGTTTAATTCCATACACCATTAACTTCTGAAATGAGAGTAATTAAAAGCAGTTCAAAAAGATGCAATAACAGCTACATGTTGGGGGGGTGGGGGTGCTCATTATGTACTTGTACAAAACTGAATTAAATCTAAAGGGAAAACAGTTTAAGCAGATGGTGTAGCAATGGAAAAGCATTCATAAACCTATGCTTGGATGCCACAAAAGCAACCTTGTCAAAATAAAATGGAAGGAAAATATAGCCAGCAAGGTTTATATCAACCCTAAAGTAGTAGCATTTTATTGTCTGGTTTCACAGATCTTGATTAGCAGTAGTCTAGGACTACTCTCACTAAAATAACACTGCCTAGGCCTAGTGCTAATTTGGGTCTGTGAAACCAGCCCTATCAGCTCAAGTCTGGCTGAATGATGTTCGTCTTTCTAATTTGAAAGTTAAATACATACACCAGACCTATAGCAGTCTGACTACTTCCACTGTGGTCTTCTTACATATATACAGATAAAACAATAACGAGATTAATACATTAATAGGTGAGAGTAATTGTGTATCAAGATTAGCCATTAGCTGCTTTGATATGCAAATAGAGTGGAATTCCTCATTTCTTATTGCACAGGCAATCAGCCAGTCAGATACCAAGCAGTTAGATGCATCCAACCACTTAAGACCTTTTTGATTAGACCATTGACTGACCATGTTGATGGGTGTATTTCCTCCAAGACTGCAGCAACCATTCAGGCTACAGGTGAGCCTACACCCCATTAAATGCATGGAGAACAGCTTTTGGTCTTGGTCTGAAAGCTCGCTACTGTCAGTTATATCTCATATAATGAATGTCTTGGTTTCCTCAGTTTTTTGCTCTGTTAAACTCAGGACAGAGTGGCTCACAGAGAAAACCAAAGGAAACTGTTGCATCACTATCTGTTCTTCTTAAACAAAGCAAAGGTCCACTTACCTAATATATGCTCTTCCCTCCGTACACATTTATACAGCTGGGTATTTTACTGGAGCAATCTAAGTGAAGTACCTTGCTCAAGGGAACAACAGCACTGCCCTACCTGGGATTTGAACCCAGAATTCCAGAGCCCTAACCATTACTCCATAGTGCATTACAGTGTGTGTGTTGTCCACATAAAATGACCAGAGCTGGACCACGGTCTGCCTGTTGGGGACACCTACTGTATTATTTCTAACATTCAATATATTCTGAATACGGTATATAAACTTGCTGTTACCTGTGATTTCAGGGCATTACATCGTCTCACAGCCTATTAACTTTTGCATCATCTGTGAAATAAGCGTGGATTAAATAAATAGTGATTTCCTTACACTTAAGCAGATACTGTGAGGTCACAGAAATTAAAAACAAATAATGTTACCCATAAGTTTGTGCAGTGAACATATCTTTTTATTAAAAATCACATTTACATATACAGGACATAACATTTTACACACACACGTGTGTGTGTGTGTTTACAGTGTTTTGACATACACACAGTGTAATGGAACTGGTTAGTAAAATGCTACCTCTAGTTAAAGTGGTTTTCATACAACACAAATATTTTATTTTTTATTACTTGTGAAATTGAAAAACATGGTTACTGTGTTATACCAGAGCTAAAGGCTTAACCCTGTGACTTTCCCAATCCAAAGCACACAGTAAGATGTCTGCAGGCTACAGTTACCCGTGCAAAAGACGTGAGATTAGCATTTGGTATTGGTATTTTTGGCACTGTGTTGGATTGCATTTGGCAACCATAATCATTTAAACCAATGTAAATATTGTCTTATGTTTACATAAAATCTGTGAGGATTGATGTTAAAGAAAAAATAAGCACTCACCATTAGATAGACAAGGCATTGTCTAGCAGTATTAGATTAAAAACTAAAACATAGCATGAATAAATTTGAGCTGAATTGAATTTAAATATATATATATATTTTGATTCAGTTGAGTTAATACCAAACTTTAATATAATGCATTACACATGATCATGAAATGTACAGATTGCAGGTCAAACTTTTGAAATGAAGAAAGGGAGGTCCAGCGACATTGAAGATCGCGCTTCCTTATGCCTTTAGCCTCTGGATTATGAATGTTTGGCATCACTGAATATATACGTCATGTCTTTAAAAGTCAGCTAAGGACACTCATGAGGATGTAGTTTCCTAAGCGTAATGGTAGCTCAGCATATCCTTCTTGTAGGGACATGTCACAGCTGGGAAGGGTGTGTTTGTTTCATATACATAAATGCCGTTTTCTTATTTTGTTCTAGTGCAGTATGTTCAACAAATACAGAACAACCCCCCCCAAAAAATATATATATATTTCCCATCATCTATCAAGAGAAATATCCAGGCAGAACGTGGCTTGGACAGCAGTGCATTTGGCAGCACAGCACTTCTGAAAGCATGTTTGTGGCAAAATGCATTTGGCTCAAATGTTCTGTTCCACCCAGTCAATCTGTAACAGCCATTTTGGAAGCAGTGAAACAATTATGTGAGAATTTCCTCTTAAAAAACATTGTATGGTATACAAATGTGGTTATCTGTCCAGAAATATCGAGATAACAGAAGACCTTTTCTGGGACAAGATCCAAGACACCATCCCACAGGAAAGAAAAATACCAATTGATAAAATAAATAGGGCTCTTGATTAATAATGGTAGCCTTCCGATGACGTATACAAATAAAGTGTTAATCATCTGGGTTTGTTATTTGCAAGTACGCTTATTGGGGAATTCTGTGCAATTTTCCCATTTGTGTTTGCAGTCCTGTGGGATCTGGTCTCGGCAAAATAAGTACCGTGTGATTTTGCCTGGTGAGATTTTGTGTAGATAGTCGGAAAACCATAGCCGAGAATAGAAGGGGGCTTTTCCTCATCAGTCCTTCTGTACACCATTTAATAATTTGAAACAATTATATAATATATAATCATCTGATGATCACCAGATGATCCAATTGGACCCTCGATCCAAATCAATCCATATTCAAATGAGATGGGCAAACTGATGGAACACTTTTCAGAGAAGGGCTTTGTGGTAGGAACAAACGTTTACTTTTTATAGTCACTGGGAAGTAACCACTTTGATTTCAGCGTTTTGAAATGGCATCTTACCAGACAGCTGTTTGATATAATCTGCTGCTATCATTTCACTTCCCTTTTCAGTGCGGTTATCTGAACTGGTTCTTTCTCATTCTTTATCTCATTTCAATAAAGGCCCTTGCATTAATTCTGCCAGAGCTTCACAAGAAAACAACATCATTACACACATACATTTATATAAGACTACAACATACAATAAAAAGAGAAAAATGCCAGATCTAAAAATAAAATCTTACTTAAAAAAAAAATCATGAATGCATGTTGGAGCGGAACAGACAATTTGACAGTTTTGAGGAGGAAGATAGATTCAATTCTATTAAAGAGGAAATGTACAGTTTCTGAATGTTGTATATTAAATTTTTCATATTTTTATTTGGAATTTGGAATTTTACCCAAAACACAAACCTATAAATAGTAAAACCAGGGAAACTGATAATTTTGCAGTGGTCTAAATTTTTTCCAGAGCTGTATACATCACACACTGTTTGTGCAGCTCCAACATGCATTCATGATTTTTTGAAAAGTAATATTTTATTTTTAGATCTGGCATTTTTCTCTTTTTATTGTATGTGGTAGGCTTATATAAATGTATGTGTGTAATGATGTTGTTTTCTTGTGAAGCTCTGGAAGAATATTAAAAAGAACCAGTTCAGATAACCACACTGAAAAGGGAATATATATATACACACACACATACATACATATACATATACACACACACACACACACACACATATATTATATATTATATAATAAATATATATATATATGTATATATACGTGTGTGTGTGTGTATATATGCACATGTATGTGTGTATATATATATATAGCTTTTCTGCCTTTTTCATTGGAACATTTGGGGTTTTCACTTTACCACACCTACCATTTGAGGACAGGATTCATTTGATTGAAAACTATAAAAACTCCTTTCAAGGGAACCAATTACCACAAATCTATATTGTAAAAGGCATTTGATTGGTTGTTATGTTATACCTTTTAGGACACTATTTGGTCCTTAAAGAGACAGAGACGGGATAATAAGTAATATTGTGTATTCTACAAAAAGTAAAGTTGTTGAAAAAGGGAATCAAATACTTCTCAGAGCAATAGGCAGCCAGTGGTATTACTTACTTTAAATAGACAGGCTGGGGAACCAAACAGAGATTAATAACACACAGAGGAAGCATAAAAATGAAGCTCTAATATCACATTTTCTATCATGTTTCTATGATGATGCAAATAAATAAGATGTTTTGGAACACTTAAATACTATTTTTACCTAAACTGAACTGAGCACTGGCAATTAAAAACAATACTATCAATATAACAGGTGGCAATTCTTAACACTTTCTATTTGAATCTGCTTCACCTACCGTCCAGCAGCGGTGAAACAGGAACAGTCACTGAAGTCTAATTACACCCAGTACTGATTGTGCCGCAAAGAGGGGTTCGTAGTTCGGCAGTGCTGCAGGGTTTCTGGGTCCAGGTTGTTCCAAGTACAAAGCAGCATGGTGTTTTCTTGTGTGCTGCCAGCAGTCACCACAGTGTTTACTCGAGGGCCCAAGAGAAGGGGACTGCCTGGGCTGCCTGCCTGCAGCGGAGTGACAATGACTGATGGAATGGTCAAGCTTCTCTCCGGCTGTCCGGGGTGAAGGCCGCTTGGGGTGGTATTATTGGGGTGGTTCTGAATGAGCGGTTTCTGCTTCTCCCTTCTGTGTCGGAACACCAAGATTACCACGATGAGAATAATGATGAGGAGCAGGCAAGCTAACAGAGGTAGGATGATGAAGAGAGGGTTGGAAGCCTTCCTCGGATAATTCTCCATTCTCACAGCAGTGGTTTTGGTCGAACTCTCTCGTTTCCCTGATGATGATGATTTTGTAACCGATGGGACTGAAGTATTGTGTCTATTGTGGTTACCCCACCGGTTTCTGCCTTTCCACTTGTGCACGTTCTTTACTGGTTTTTGTGTGACCACCTCTGGCTCAAGCGGAAACTGCAATGTAGGCTCTCCCATGACAGTCTGGTTTTTCACGGGGACGCTGGTCATCTGCACGGGACTTTCTGTCGTGACCGTCAATTGCAACATTGGGTGGTACGGCACAATAGTGTACGGAAACTCTCCAACTGCGGGTGGCACTTTGTCCGCTCGCAGAAGAAACACGAATGAATCGTTCAGTTGGTCGACTCCTGTCATGTTGGCATTTACTTTAATGGCCATTCGCCCCAGCTCCAAGTCTTTGAGAGTGAAGGCTTTGGCAGGCGGAGAGGTTCCATCTTCAGCTGCCATAGCTTTAAACACTTGACCATGCTTTGGAGGGGAAAGTATTTCAAAGTGAGGATCGCTGCCACTTAAAACAGCCAACTCTGTGGCATTCAGCATGTCTTTCCTCAGCTTTACTGCAAAGCCATTTGGGATCTTTACATGACTTCCTAATGCAATCAGAGGTTTCACGGTGATATTAACAACCTGATCTGTCAAATTACTCTCTGAAGTGAAGGCAGTAAATTCAAAGCTATCCTGGGAAGATGTGAGGTTAACCATTTGGTAGGAGAGTTTCCCTTTCTCCAGGTCTTCCTGATCAAACAGGGTGACCACTTTATTGTCAAGGAGGAGATTACCAAACAGTGGAGGGGCTGTAACCTGATACTGAATGGTGGCGTTCCTGCCATTGGTCCGTGCAGCCAGATGCTCACTGCTGAGGACTGCAAAGAGCTGACCCTGTTGAAGAACAAGGTCCGTATTGTTTAAAAGAGAGACTGTGATCTCCGTAACTTCCAAGTTGAACAATTTGTAGACTGGGCGGTGCTGGCCGTCTGTGACACTGAAGTAGAACACCCCCGAGAGAGGGCTCCCATCTTGGACAAACCACACTTTACCGCGGTTGATATCAGCCTGTGTGAAGACCAGGATTGACTCATTCAGGCTCCCTTCCATGGCCAGAAAGCCATTGTTGGGTTTACTGATAATGGTGTACTTGATGTCTTCTGGAGGGTTATCCAAATCCTCCACATTCAAGTTATCGGCACTGAGGGCTGCTATGTCTCCCTGCACTACCGTCAGGCTTGGGGATTTGGTCTTGAGCTGCGGAGGCTGGTCATTAACGGGCTTGATAGTGATGTTAAACAACTCCTCAACAATCTCGCCATCATCCAGGGGGCGGGTGGCTGGCTTGCTCTTCAGGTTCGGCCAGGCAGTGAAGACGAAGCTGTCATTGGTGCTCTCGGAGTTGTCGTGCATGTAGGTGATCCCGTACTTGTTGATGATGAACTGAGAAAAGTTTGGCTTTTCATTGGTCAGATTACGTTCTCCAATGATGATCACCCCATGCTGCGGCAGACGCAAAACCTGATACCAAACTTCATAGGAGTGACGTTGAGCCTCAGGCAGCTTTGCTATGAGGTTAGACGCATCCAGCTTTGATTTGTCAATGACAACTTTCTCTCCTTCTGTAACTATGGCACCTGAAAAGCAGAAATGATCATGATTAACTTTTGCAAAGGCATGGAAATCAGTGAGTTAGAACTGGGGCTCCCATTGAAAAGAAATTTGAGCCTTTAGCGATTGAGGCTTCTGCATGTAACCCTGAAAGCTGGATATATTATGCTTAGTGTTCTTAGTATTTTCAGTATGTTTAGATATTTAGACATAGGTTAAAATTATATTAAAAACTCCACAAACACATTGAAAAAAATCATGCTGTCAAGCAGTTTACCTGTGTTTGCAAGGAGAAGGCTTTTCCGTTCTGGTCCAGTGTTTTCATAACAGATGTCAATATTAAACACTTGAGGTTCAAGAGAGGCCGGTGGGGACGCCACCGTGAAGCTGAACGAGTCCCCTGCACTCCAGCCCACTGCATCCACCTGGCTTTGCTCATAAGCAATCACACCATCATCCACCTACGCAGGAAAAAGTGACACATTCATCTCCTTGTGGTACCCAACTGTGCAGCTTCAGTATTTTCCTTGGCGTGTCGATGTACACTATTCTACCTTTAGGAGAGGTTTGTGACTTTTGATATATAAAATGAAACCTTGGCTGTGTAAGTTCCTACATCAACTCTTTTGGGGCACCTTTTGAAGAAGCAGCTTTCCTTAATGTGATTATATTTTCTCTACAGTTCAAAATCAATTGACTATATGTATACATTTTACTCTAAGCGTCTGGATCTTCCTTTCTACTCTGCATTGCATTTCTTGCTTAGGGTGACATTAACAACTGAACTGTACTTCTGTACATTCCTACATTCATAAAGAGCAATTGTAGAAGGACACAGACATCTAAACTACACTAAGCCTCAAAGCAAAGCAAGCCAAAACAAGAAAAGTCTGCTCAGCATACTGCTGCCTGTACATCTCTAGCTGAAACCACAACTCATAACTCAATCATTTGCATGCTTTATCAGTGCACATACAGTGAGGGGAAAAAGTATTTGATCCCCTGCTGATTTTGTACGTTTGCCCACTGACAAAGAAATGATCAGTCTATAATTTTAATGGTAGGTGTATTTTAACAGTGAGAGACAGAATAACAACAAAAAAATCCAGAAAAACGCATTTCAAAAAAGTTATAAATTGATTTGCATGTTAATGAGGGAAATAAGTATTTGATCCCTTCGACTTAGTACTTGGTGGCAAAACCCTTGTTGGCAATCACAGAGGTCAGATGTTTCTTGTAGTTGGCCACCAGGTTTGCACACATCTCAGGAGGGATTTTGTCCCACTCCTCTTTGCAGATCCTCTCCAAGTCATTAAGGTTTCGAGGCTGACGTTTGGCAACTCGAACCTTCAGCTCCCTCCACAGATTTTCTATGGGATTAAGGTCTGGAGACTGGCTAGGCCACTCCAGGACCTTAATGTGCTTCTTCTTGAGCCACTCCTTTGTTGCCTTGGCTGTGTGTTTTGGGTCATTGTCATGCTGGAATACCCATCCACAACCCATTTTCAATGCCCTGGCTGAGGGAAGGAGGTTCTCACCCAAGATTTGACGGTACATGGCCCCGTCCATCGTCCCTTTGATGCGGTGCAGTTGTCCTGTCCCCTTAGCAGAAAAACACCTCCAAAGCATAATGTTTCCACCTCCATGTTTGACGGTGGGGATGGTGTTCTTGGGGTCATTCCTCCTCCTCCAAACACGGCGGGTTGTGTTGATGCCAAAGAGCTCGATTTTGGTCTCATCTGACCACAACACTTTCACCCAGTTCTCCTCTGAATCATTCAGATGTTCATTGGCAAACTTCAGAAGGGCCTGTACATGTGCTTTCTTGAGCAGGGGGACCTTGCGGGCGCTGCAGGATTTCAGTCCTTCACGGCGTAGTGTGTTACCAATTGTTTTCTTGGTGACTATGGTCCCAGCTGCCTTGAGATCATTAACAAGATCCTCCCGTGTAGTTCTGGGCTGATTCCTCACCGTTCTCATGATCATTGAAACTCCACGAGGTGAGATCTTGCATGGAGCCCCAGACCGAGGGAGACTGACAGTTATTTTGTGTTTCTTCCATTTGCGAAAAATCGCACCAACTGTTGGCACCTTCTCACCAAGCTGCTTGGCGATGGTCTTGTAGCCCATTCCAGCCTTGTGTAGGTCTACAATCTTGTCCCTGACATCCTCAGACAGCTCTTTGGTCTTGGCCATGGTGGAGAGTTTGGAATCTGATTGTTTGATTCCTTCTGTGGACAGGTGTCTTTTATACAGGTAACGAGCTGAGATTAGGAGCACTCCCTTTAAGAGCCAGAAATCTTGCTTATTGATAGGGGATCAAATACTTATTTCCACCATTAACATGCAAATCAATGTATAACTTTTTTGAAATGTGTTTTTCTGGATTTTTTTGTCGTTATTCTGTCTCTCACTGTTAAAATACACCTACCATTAAAATTATAGACTGATCATTTTTTGTCAGTGGGCAAACGTACAAAATCAGCAGGGGATCAAATACTTTTTTCCCTCACTGTACATCTGGTGTGGTTTAGTATTAAGGGGTGGTAAATAATCTGTATTTTCAATCTGTTCCCTTCTGCTGTACCCACCATGGTTTGTGTAAAAGAGTCAATTTCAGATGTTGTGTTGTCAGCTTCTTTTTTGACTAGCTTCCCCATCTTTGGGGCGCTGACCAGAGTAAAGGTTATGGTTCGATTTCCAGTAACATCATTGTCATTTGTCACAGCCTGCAGATCTTCGGTAGAAATTGGTGTCACAGATCCTGTAAAGACAAAACAAAAGCATTTTAGGGGTTTTACAGGACATTTGCGATATAATTGCCTTGCAGATAAAGTTACACAAAATCTGAAGCTCACTACAAACAAACATTGCATTATGAGTAAAACAACAAAATATGATTTGGATGGTTCTTGGAGAATTAAATGAATACCAGAGAAACTAGCCATTCGATGACTGTGCTACTAAAGCAAAGCTAATGATAAAGACAATGTAGTAAATGTATATTACATCAATTTAAATTAACTTATTTAACCTTCCACAATGTTAAATGACAATGGTGACAGAGAAACAACATTTATTTCACATTTTATACCAAATGATCAGGAGGAATTCCTCAAAATACTGCAAACATGACAGCAAATTAAATTCTAGGTTACATGTACTTACTTGCATAACTCGTGAGTTTTTCTTTATATATATATATATATATATATATATATATATATATATATATATATATATATATATATATATATATATATATATATATTTTACACTCACCTAAAGGATTATTAGGAACACCATACTAATACTGTGTTTGACCCCCTTTCGCCTTCAGAACTGCCTTAATTCTACGTGGCATTGATTCAACAAGGTGCTGAAAGCATTCTTTAGAAATGTTGGCCCATATTGATAGGATAGCATCTTGCAGTTGATGGAGATTTGTGGGATGCACATCCAGGGCACGAAGCTCCCGTTCTACCACATCCCAAAGATGCTCTATTGGGTTGAGATCTGGTGACTGTGGGGGCCAGTTTAGTACAGTGAACTCATTGTCATGTTCAAGAACCAACTTGAAATGATTCGACCTTTGTGACATGGTGCATTATCCTGCTGGAAGTAGCCATCAGAGGATGGGTACATGGTGGTCATAAAGGGATGGACATGGTCAGAAACAATGCTCAGGTAGGCCGTGGCATTTAAACGATGCCCAATTGGCACTAAGGGGCCTAAAGTGTGCCAAGAAAACATCCCCCACACCATTACACCACCACCACCAGCCTGCACAGTGGTAACAAGGCATGATGGATCCATGTTCTCATTCTGTTTACGCCAAATTGTGACTCTACCATCTGAATGTCTCAACAGAAATCGAGACTCATCAGACCAGGCAACATTTTTCCAGTCTTCAACTGTCCAATTTTGGTGAGCTTGTGCAAATTGTAGCCTCTTTTTCCTATTTGTAGTGGAGATGAGTGGTACCCGGTGGGGTCTTCTGCTGTTGTAGCCCATCCGCCTCAAGGTTGTACGTGTTGTGGCTTCACAAATGCTTTGCTGCATACCTCGGTTGTAACGAGTGGTTATTTCAGTCAAAGTTGCTCTTCTATCAGCTTGAATCAGTCGGCCCATTCTCCTCTGACCTCTAGCATCAACAAGGCATTTTCGCCCACAGGACTGCCGCATACTGGATGTTTTTCCCTTTTCACACCATTCTTTGTAAACCCTAGAAATGGTTGTGCGTGAAAATCCCAGTAACTGAGCAGATTGTGAAATACTCAGACCGGCCCGTCTGGCACCAACAACCATGCCACGCTCAAAATTGCTTAAATCACCTTTCTTTCCCATTCAGACATTCAGTTTGGAGTTCAGGAGATTGTCTTGACCAGGACCACACCCCTAAATGCATTGAAGCAACTGCCATGTGATTGGTTGGTTAGATAATTGCATTAATGAGAAATTGAACAGGTGTTCCTAATAATCCTTTAGGTGAGTGTATATATATATATATTATACACATATATACACACACACACACACACACTTCTAAAGATGTAAAGTTGATATATTTGATTGGTTTACAAGTATGTCGTCTGTCATTGGCCTACTTATTTTAGTATGTACAGTGAAAACCTGAAAGGATTGCTTTGACAAAAAGATTCTCTGATGAGAGATCAGCTCTGAACCTGTATTACTCACTCTTCTATACATTTTATAAAGCAACATAAAAAATTAATCATTGTTCTCAGTCAGATTCAGGAATGTGACTTAAAGCACACAGATTACTCTATAATGTTATTTGGTTGCAGAATCTAGAGTTGATCTTTTAGAAAGAACAGCTTCCACGTGGGGCAGGAAAAGAATTGAGAGACCCTTTTCAGTATTTAGCGTTAGTTCGCTTCAGTTGTTAAACAGACTTTTAACAGTATTTCACAAATGAAGTGTATAACACAAGTAGACACCCTCCTTTCCTGCTCTCAATCAACTCAATTAACACAAACACACTGCATTACTGCATTTCAGTGTTAGTTACATGTAAAATATCTATCATGTTTAAGGCCCTGTGTTTTGCACGATCTGTCCGTATAATTGCTATGGCAAATTGCATAACACACAGGGCCTTAATCATACAACACAAAGAAAGGTTTTAACAGTCTCTCCTTTCAAGACCTGTTGCAGCATTGTGTGCGTCCAAAGAGCCTAAGAGTCTTAATAAGCAGAACAATACATGAAATACCCTGGAACTATTTATAGATTGTCCATATAATTGTCCCTACTCCTACGGTCACAAGGGCATCTACAATTGAACAGAAACCGTTTTTTCAACCTTGAAGTCATAGCAACCCATGACATCAGTACCAAGGACTCGGAGTGGCACTGTTCTCTGACATTTCTGTCAGGGTTTAGGTTTTCAGAAATATGGAGAATTCTTGCCATTCCGTGTGACTGGAACCCAGAAGAGCCATAGTGCAGAACTGTAGGACTAAATACTATTATTAGACCCCGTCTCATTGAATCAAGTGTAAAATTAAGCGGTATCTAAATCATAGCAGCACCTTAAAAAGTTATGGTTGAGGTTAAATGCTACATTCTCTGGTTTAATACATGTGTATGTATGGCAGCACACACCACTGGTTAAGTCTTTCAGGACATATCTATTAGAAACCACTGTTCTACAAGACAGGGACAGAGGATTGAAAGATGGAATGCTCATTCTGATTAATAACAAGTTTTCTTAAAACAATCATTCACAAAAGATGCAGACTCGGCTGGTGTGGCAGAACATATTGAAAATGCAAACAGGAGTCATATGAAAACACTGTGTTTGCTTTTCCATGCCAGAGCCCATTGCTTAAGCTGTCTTCACCATGTGTTATATCAAGCAGTCAATCCACACAGTGTCTCCAGCCTGCAGCCTGTCTCTGATGATTCACACACAACCCTGAAAGTCCCTTCTGAACTTCAGAATGAGTCTATATATCCTTAGTAAAGATACTTGGAAGGCTAACTCCATTTCCCTGAAGTTAACTTTCTCTTCCCCTGCTGACCTTGAAGGTTAAATAAATTGCTGATGTATTGCTGAACCGATACATTTTTGAATTGGGATTTGAAACCATGGCTGTGAAAAGAAACTTAAACCCACCGAATCACCCACCGGGATGAAAGGGAACTTGGCCATCTCTAAAAGACCAAATCAGAAGGAACTCCAATAAAGTGACTTCAAGATTTCCCCCCTGCCATTATTAGTGACACTGGTTCACTTACAGAAGAGTTGGAAAACACACAAGAATTAAGTCAGTGGCGATGTTTTGGGTATTAACACATTGACTAATTCTGCTCTGTCTATCAATTGCCTCTTTTAGCAACAGTGAAATAGGACTCCACCCAATTACTGGGAATCCAGAAAAATAAAATGCATATGCAACATTAATGGCTTCCTTAAAATATCACTACCATAGCAATCAGGCTATATACATTTTATAGTAGTAATAGTCCTACCCAAAATAGGCCCACATTAAAGGAGTGCTATACTGTGTAAAAACACATCCAAGATTGTATAACAGCTGTGTGTGTTATTAATTATCAAGACTGACTAATAGGAAATGAAAGGAAAGGCAAGGCAAAGGCATATAATTTACAGTACTGTGCAAAAGTGTTAGTCAGGTGTGAAAAAATGCTGTAAGTAAGAATGCTTTATATATATTTTTTTTATACCCCCCCCCCCCTCATTCTGAACACATTCTGAAATGGGGGGTGGGGGGATACTTGGTTTGAGTAGGAATACAAAACCTAAGAAAATATTGACAATTATGACATATGCTGGAACCAGACAGTCTACTGATCAAAACAAGACCATCTGCGTTTTGGTAGAAGCAACACACACCCGTAGAGCTCAAATGTCAACATGGAAAACTCTGTTTACAGTGTACTAATACACACTGATTTTACATAATTGGATCTGAACTTCTCTTGAGTTTGATAGAACATCTGATAGTATATACTAGATTAATCGTTAGGTTGTTCTGAACAAAACAAGCCTATTTGCAAAGAAATCTGATCGAAACTGAGTGATCTGTGACCGTCTGAATGAGACCCCCCCAGAAGGTGTAGTAACACAGTATATGAAACTCTGGAATGTACATTATTTTTCAGTTTTTGGTAACCTACACTACTTTTGTTAACCTCTGGCAGTTTACCGCTTACCTTTGTACCATGTCAGGTTATTCACTGGAAAAATGGGGGCGTTCTAAAACTTTTGACAGGTAGTGTATACAGTTCACAGTCTACAGAAAACATTTAGAACACAGACTGGGCACACTGAAGTTCCTCTTTTGCAGAGACTTGGGAGACTTGTCTATTTCAGGAACATAGAAAGTGAAGCATTACCTTTTACTTTGTTATATATACATGTGGTTTCAGAAATCTGCACAAGAAAAAAAATGGTTTGGTGGCTCTGTGGTTAAGGTGCTGTTCTGTACACACATTCTAGAGTTTACACTTCCAGTTTTCACTCAGAATGCATGACTACGAATGTACACATACTCTATGTTGTCAAACACTCTAAAGCAATGTCTGTGATCTACGCAATACTAGAAATACAATATTTCTGGAAACATGTCATAACCTGAATCATAGAAGCTAGGGCTTCATTGTTTACCTGGAAATACTTTCAGGGGTTGTTTTCTCTCCACACTGAGGACCAAAGCCCTGGCCGTGATGCTGAAGATCTGCCTTGGGGCAAAGTTCACACCGTCATTTACCTGAAAGTTATACCCTCCAGACATAGCACCTGGAAAACATTGCATGAGACAAATTAGCATACTTCTTAGCTGCATGCTTTGTATAATAACGTTTAGTTTAACGTCAAAACAAATAAGCTGTAATGCTTTGAACAAATTAACTGAGATGCTGACAAATTAAACCTGAAATTGCATAAACCTGAAAGGCATATATATGAACAGACAACACATATAGATTAAACCAGTCTTCAAGCAAACCAATTCAGTGACACAAAAATGTGATCCAAAATACAGTTTGAAACTAAGGAAAGTGAATTTTCTTGTATCTAAGAAGGCTTAATCAGTATAAACCTGCTTTAATCTTGAATTTCCTTTTTCCCAGAATCAGCATGTTAAAAGGATGCATAAGGTCCCATTTATTGATCAATTTTTAGGTATAACAGCAGTGTGGAATAGTGGTTAGGGCTCTGGACTCTGAAGCAGAGGTTTGTGAGTTCAGTCCCAGGTGGGGGACACTGCTGTTATACCCTTGAGCAAGGTACTGTACCTAGATTGCTCCAGTAAAAACTCAGCTGTATAAATGGGTATTTATCTTTAAATGTAATGTGATATATTGTAACAAATATAAGGTTTCTTTCATATTAGTTACATCATTACTCTGTATGAAACTGGTAGATTTTGTTCACCGTCACTGTATGCAGTGAAAGTGCCATGACCCTGGGATTTATTTTGTCCTAGTCTTCCTGTCACTTTAGTGTTTTTGTAATACATGGGGCGTCTAGGTAATGTAAAAACTATTCTGTATTGTTCCAGCACCTAAATAATACATAACAGCTTTAAAAACCTCTAGCATGCACTATAAAATGCACAATGGAAAAGCTGGTAACTCAAAACAGGAGTCGGCTATTAGCGGCAGTTCCGCTGCTTACGTGTGTCAATATGTATTGTACACTTATCTCTGTTCAATACAGTTTAGGAAGGTGAACCAAAACAAATGTTAAAAGCAGCCATATATTGTCAAATACATCTTTAAAAGATTGGTAACAATCCATACACACTACGTCTGTGGCTTCAGAAGTGGAGCCCGGGGACCTTTTGAACTTTATGCCTTACTTCTCCTTTCCTGGCTCTATTTTGGTCAGTGGGCGTTCACCACTGAAAGTGACTGCTGGGAGCATCACCTACCACTGTGAACAAAGACGATCTGGCCCTGATTGATGTGGGCCTGGGTGAAGTTGAGGACGTGCTTGCTGGCCGAGCTCTTGAGCGCGAGGTGGCCATTGCTGGGAGGAGTGATGATGTACTCCAGGTCTTCTGGAGGAGAGTCTTTGTCTTCCGCATTCAGATCTTCATTCGTTATCTCGGTTACTGAGCCTACCCACACCTGGAAAACAGCATCAAAACCAAAAGCGTTGACTTGTTGTGAGTAGGACATGCTCGGTCTAAGAGGACCTTCCCTCAGCTAACCATGCGGTTTGGAATTCGTTACCTTGCCTTAAAAGAAAAGAAATAGCAACTAAATCATGAATCTTCCAGGAAGCTTGGCTTACATGCATTTTTCTGAAGTATAATGGGGGAGAAGTATGCAAAATCAGATCTTTTCCTTTCATTCTTAACGTTTCCTCTTTTTTTTTTTTTTTTTTTTTTTTTTTGAAAGCTGGTATATCACATGAGCCTGATCTTCCAAACGGGACGGAATTGGAGGAGACCGCCAAATTGTAATATTGAACATGAACACCCACCCTATGGCCAAGAGGCGAGAAGTGTAGTGTATTGTAAAGATCTTTAAAAGCATTCACACTGCACCACAAGTCTGTGAATAATTTATAGCCATATTTATCCAGCCTATTTCTCTGGTTCAGAGCCAGCTTTTCCTATTCATCTGTGGAGTAAACAGCCCCAGGGAAGGTTTTCCAATTAGTGTGGTATAACATTCAGACACCTGCAGAGAGGTTTCCCACTAGAAGCAGCTCAGCCACATGAGACGCATCAATACAGACTCAATCACAACAGCAGCAACAGAACCAGTGATTCTAACTGGATGGGTATCTTCTATAAAATACATAGCAGCACTCTGTTTGTAACATTTTACTCCTCTCCAGACCTGTCAAGAGTGAGCTTTGAGTGTATAGTATCAATACACTCTGCTCCACATATCTTCTCTGGTACAATTTCCACCAGACAGCTCTGAGCAGCCTATTCAGAATCTAGTGTGGCTGTTAAATGATGGGGACAAAAACAGAATTGTGGACACCTTTGAAGTAAGCACAAAAAAACGAGGAAGAAATGAAAGTGACAGTAGGACAGATTAACTGCACAACTTCACTTGACAAATTCAGTCAAACATTTTGAAGTGAAATCCTTGAAAAAGCCATTTCTGACCTTGAGAAACAGCTTGCTTTTGTACTGAATAATTCTGTCAGGAAACCACAGCATCCTGTTTGACCAATGACTCAGTGCACAAAGCTTAAAATGCTTTGGGTGCTTGAAGAGGAGCGAGATTAAAATGTTTGTACACATATAAAGACATGGGTACACATATGAGAAGAATTACAATCTAAGCCATCTAGTAAACTTTATGTGACAGAAGAAAATATAAATACATGTGATTTTTTTTCTACCATTTAAGAAACAAGCTGCTTTGTTTTCAACACTTCAGTCTTCAAAAGGCTAACGCTCAAGTCTGTTAAAAACACATTAGAGAAATAAACCACAATATAACTACAATAGGTTGCATACTGGCTCATCTCTAGAGTCATTAAAACATGTTTATTATATGTAGCTGTATGCCGTACTTGTTTCAATAAATTGATTCTCCTGCAGCATTAAACTGATCTGCGTTTTAAGGATAGTACTGATGCCTTCGTTTTAAAGACTGCCAAAGATACCATCTGTTCTTGTACAGTTCTAAGATACCAGTGGGGGTTTAATTGGTGGTGGTTTATTTAAAAGTCCTTGCTGTGATTTAATAAATGTCCATTAGTTCATTAAAATCTTAATAAATGTTGCCCATCCTCTACATACATGGATTAAATAAAAATTACAAGGGCTTTGTGAGCCATCTTGTGGAAGAACCCAGCAACTGCACCAACATATAGCATAGTGTAGATATTTGGTTATATCTGATCCTAAACTGATCCAGTTTCACTTGTTCTCATCATAAAATCATAGCAGCATGTGGATTTCAATTAAGAGGCATAACTTCTTATTAACTTATTCATTATTTCAGGCTAAAGGAAAGCTGAAAATGCATGTATCCATTATAGATTTGTAACAATTTGTAAATTTGTAAATTTTTCACACAATTTCAGAGTATATTAGTATACTTAATGCAAAGATTGAAGTACCAAAGAATCACTCTATTAACAATTTAATTCAATTTGAATGTTACAAATTGATTCAAGCTTAGCTTTCCTGGTTTGTTTTTTTAACCTTGCAAATTAGTGATTTTTGGCAGGAATCCAGTCTAACTCTGTGCCAACATTGCTATTTGCATCTATCACATAAGCAATTGGTCATTAACTGACCCATACTGCAATACAAAAGAGCATTTTCATACCAGGCACCAAAAAAATAGATTTATTTCTGATAGTTTTTGTATTTTCTGTAGGGAATTTGGCTGCCATGGTGTAAAACTGATAAATAATTTGGCATGAAAGGTCTTATTTTAATTAAATCAAACCATGTGACCTTACCATAGTCTACAATAAACAACATGAAATGATTATCTACATTGTTATTTTAGGATAATACATGTTGGGTGAAATTCCAACCCAAATAATAAGTTAATGATGTGAAATGGCTACTATGTTTTATTTAAGCAAATACACACACACATAATTACAGTCTAATGTCTGGAACCAGGCCAATGACTGGAGTCTCTTCCCCCTTCACAGGCCCCACACTAGCCAGCTCAGAGAGTTTTGTGAGCTCTCAAGGGAGCTGCATTACTCAGTGGCAGTAGCTGCCCTACCATTTTTCACCATTTTAAGATTTTTTATTAGGCTTCCATCGGTTATATTCAAGATGCAGTTTGTTATAGAAATATAATCCGGATGTAAACGCTGTAAATTTACCCGTAAGATCTTGTTGGCTGTAATGACCGGAGGCTTGTCGTTCACTGGCGTAATGTTCACAAACACTGTCCAGGGTAGACTCTGCTTTCTGAGGTCCGTGTCATTGGCAATGATGGTAAAATCATCAGTCAGCGTCTCACTGTCGTCATGAACGTAATAAATGAATTCTTGTTCAACCTAAGGTAGTGACACAAAACATTCAAATCAAAGAATGCTCTTCCTTAGTTTGAAAATTAAGTATTTTACTCCACATTGTCACTACATTTTGTTACAGAAATAGGAGTAGACTAATGTCAGACTTTAAAGATGTCATCTCTGTACTGTAAATAAATATTGTCTGTCATTTAAAGATAATTATTCAGAGCAAACAAGCAAAAACTTTATATTTGAAATATTTTTTGTACACTGAAATATTATGCTGTATATTGTTGACAAGACAAAGGGATAAATATCAACTGCAATTGTAAAACAAGGAAGAAAAACTGTCGTACATTACCTGCTTTCTGGTGAAAGTAGAATAAGGGACACTAGGAAATCGAGAGTGCTCCACATGGCCATGTTTGGGAGGGTCTGAGATAAAATACTGAAAATTCAGGCCTGCAAAGTGTTTGTTGGTGACTTTAATAACAGCCTCAGTCAGAGCTTTTGAAGCCCCTTCCTTTAAAGTGATGTTGGAGACTTCAAGAGGAATTAGGCGAGGTATAACATCAATCAAGAGCCTGATCCCACTGACTTCTGTGACGCCATTGGACACATCCAACACCATGCTGTCTGTCAGTTCATCGGCATCCACCTGCATATACTGAATGTCCCCATCATTGATGTCCTTCTGAGAGAAGCTCTGGATGGGAGTTCTCTCTGTGCCCAGGTAGCGTTCTTCTCCCTCCACAAATCTGCGGATGTAGCCGTGAGATGGGGGGACCTTTACAGCGTACACGATCTCTGATGGCAAATTGTCATCATGTGCTACCTGAAATGGACACAATTAGTAGTCTCACAATACTCATCGTTCAAGTTTGAAATGAAATTAAGAGCTATCTTGTTCTTCCGAGAGGCAGAAAGGCATACGAATAATTCCAATAGCATCAAACTACTTATTTCAATAAAAGCATGACTGAAACATTTTGAAGACTGCATTTGAAAAGGCAAAGGCATACATACATGTTTTGGGAGAATATCTACTATTCAAAGGCATTTCACACTGAACGGAAGTGGACTGGAGTCTGGAGACTTTTTTGGATCAATTAACGTAGTTTACCCGTCTCAACCTGACTGTAGCAGCTTTCAGAGTTTCATTTGTAAATATGCATATTTGGAAAATATGGTGAAAACAAAAACTGGTGAAAACCTATTGTATGCATTGATAATGCCTGAACTAATAATACCCAAAATTAACAGATATTGTAGACTAACCTCAAGTTTTCTCCTACTGATCTTCACCGGTTTCCCTTCTTCTACCAGAAGAGTGCCATTATGTATGACTATCGGAGGTTGCTGGTGGCTTTCCAAGAACACCTTCACGTTAACTCCTGCATCCACACGCAGGTTTTTGACCTTTACAGTGAAGTTGAACATGTCCGCAAATGTTTTGCCGTTATTGTGGCGATAGACTAAATATCCCTTTTTCAAATCATGCTGTGTAAACGCATCCACTTTAAGGTCACCCCGATAAAGCCCTCCATGTTTCGGAGGGAGGAACAGCTCGTAGGTGATCTCCTTATCATCTCTTACATCCAGGTTTGTGACCACACTGAAGTTAGCAGAGCTGAACACATTTGCTTGTCCTTTCTGCACCAGCAGGCCTGTATTGTTGGCTATCTTGACATAAGGTTCTTGTGCACTGACATCCAACAGAGTAGATGCATAATATTTTCCATCAGACACAAACAGCACAAAGCGCCCAAAACCTGGACCATTGTGGACGAACAGCACGCGCTTCTGTTCCAAATCCTCCTGGTGGAAGCGGTAAAGCTTGCGAGAAGTGTCGTTCACAAGGACCAGCTCGCCCATGGGAATGCCCCGTCGAGTGTACAGAAGCTGGCCATCATCAAAGTCAGAGTCTGCATCATGATAACAGAGGTCTTCCAGCGTCAGCAGCCTCTGTCCATTTCTGACCACGTGGAAGACTTTATCAACAACCCTGACTGGCTTTTCATCGTTCACTAACTCCACTGATATGTTAAACGTGCTTTCCACAGCTCCCGTTTCTGCCACCACTTCCTTCCCCTGCGTGGGCTGACTGATGGAAGCTACAAAGGTGAACTGATCGTGGGTGGTTTCGCTGTCATCGTGGGCATACATCAGGCGCTCCTCTAGGATGTCCTGGTTGGTGAAGGTAATGATGTTGTCATTGCTGTAGGTGGAGTTAGACAGATTAATGCGTTTCAGTTTGCCATTTTGTGGACCGCTTGTGATTGTGTAGTATATGACCTTGGTGCTCAGCGTTTCAGCAGACAGTTCCTGCTTGGTAATTAATTTGCTTTCCCCTTCCAGTAAAGACAGACCATTGTTTTTTAAGATGATGCTGTTGATATCTGCTTTGATGGAAATTTTGAAGTTGTGGACTGCTGTATGTGCATGCTTGGAAAAAACCTGGAAGGTAAACATGTCTCTTGTATCTTCATGTGGTCTTTCTACCAGCTCATATTGCACCTTCAGATCAGTTATATTCCTTTGGCTAAAAGCTGAATTCTTCTTCACTACCTTGTTGTTGAGAAGCAGCCTTCCTTTCTTAGGAACCGTCAGGACCCTGAAGAAGAGTTCTTCTTCGTTAATCTTTACACCTTTGGCAATGGCATGGAGGTGTTCGGAATTCAATGGCAGTCTTCGTGCTTTGTCGACCTTCATCATTTTGTTTTTTAGCAGCTTATACTGTACCCATTTTACAGCAATGGGAAATACTAGCTCCTCAGTCGCCATGGATGCGATACTGACCTTGCATTTAAATTGATCTGTAACATTGCTCGACTGAATTTCACGGAAAGTGTTCAGATATCTTACACGTTCCTTTTCAAGCATGCGCTGTGTGAACATGTTGGTCTGTTTCCATTCACCACTAGAATGCCACCTTTGCAGCTCTCCATATTTGGGAGCCTCAATAATATCATAACGAATATCTATTTCCTGCTTAACAGCATTAGTCTGCACTGCCAGCTGCTTTGAGCTCAACAAAGATGTATCCCCTTGGGTTACTTCAAGTCCGGTATTGTTGGCAATTCGGTATTCCAGTGATATGGCCATAATTCTCAAAACCACTGTGTTGCTCACTTTTTCTCCATCACTGACTCTCAGCACAATCCTGGAGTTTCTGACACCACTGTGAACATAATTTATTCTGCCTTCCTCCAAGTCTGTGTGAGAGAAAGTAGTTATTATTTTATCTGGGTTTTTAGCATTTTCCAAAAACCCAGCATCTGCATTCAGATTGCCCAGTATGGAGAAGATGAGATCAGTGGAGTTGCTGTCTATATCTGTGGCTTTCAACACATCATTGGTGAGGCGTTTTTTAGAATTCTCCAGTAACACAAAGAGGTTTCCTTCAGGTAGACTGAGCTCAGGGGCATCATTGGTGGGAGTAATGGTGATATTAAATCTGTACAGCTTATTTCCCTTCAAGTATGGAGGAACTTCCTTTTTGCTACTGGTAAAGACAGAGAACATAAAAAAGTCTAGGGAGTCTTCTGATCCACCATGAATGTACATTACCCTCCCATGCCACAAATCAAGCATGCTGAAGGTATTTTCCTCTTGATCTTGATCGATGTCTAACCTGAGCTGCCCATGCACAGGCTGCTCTTGTATCTTAAATACAATCTGAGACTGACGGATTCCCAGCTTTTTAAATTCCAGGTTGACTTTGATGTGCTTTGACTCGAGAGGTGCCCGTCCCCCTTCTGGAACAACCAGGTTCTTGAGGACTAAAAAGTTTTGGTTGCGTCTCTTGTCCAGTGACTTGGCACTAGTTGTCATGGAAGTGGACGTTGTTCGGAGTACTGAGGGAGTTGGGACCCAGGGGGTGGTGGTGGGTGGAGTAATTTCTGTTGTTGGTTCAGGCTCTTGTTCAGGCTCACAGCCTACAGAGATGTCTTTGGTGACCAGAGCATTGGGTAGACCCATCTTTACCAAATTAACCTTGATGTCCTTCAAACACCCTTTGAAAGACCCTCCTCTGACAAGCTTTCCTGAAACGGAGACCAGGCCCAGATTCTTGACTTCAACCCGGGTACTGTCATCTATCCCCCCAACAAACAGAGAGCCCTTTAACTGGAGAGCCTTAGTGCGTGAGCTGATGGCAGTTTTTACGGTCTCTTCATCCACAGTGAGTTGAAGGCTCTTTGATGTAAACTGCAGCTTAACATAATGCCACTTCCGGTCATTGATAAAAGTGAGTGAGGTCAGCTCACTTTTTGTGCCACCTTTACCCACCACGGCCACAATCAGCCCTTCTCGGATCTCCATAGCAACAAAGTCTCCTTGGCGTGCAGAGTTATAAAGAATAATGCCTCGCTCCGCGGAGGTGTGCAACACACACTCAAAGACGCCTTCCTGCTGTGCATTCCAAAGTGGGAAAGAAATGTAGGCTTTGGAACTGAAGAAACTGAGAGGGTCGCTTTCATCTGCAAAGAACTGCGGGCTACAGCCCAGAGACACCTCATAGACATGTTTGAAGCCGGAGTATGACCTTAGAGATGACAAAAGATTGTGCTGGTTAAACAAAAGCTCATCAATACAACCCCGAAACCCTATAGGTTCACTCACAAGGTAAGGTTTGTCAAGACCCCCAGTGCCACCAACAAAAAGTCCATATTGAATGCTGAGGTCATACTGCTTCCCTGGCATTTTCTGGCTTGTTTGAAAGTGTTTGTCAACAATCAGAGTAACATTGTGATTTTCATGTTTCAGTTCGAATGTGTGCCATGCCAGGTCGTTCAGAGGGGTCCCTCTCTCTGAGCGAAGTACTCGTTCTCCCGATCCCAAATCTATTTTGATCTAGGGGAGAAAGGAAACCATAAAATAAAATAGAAAGCATAATAAAATACATTATCATATTTTGAGTAGCTCAAGGCAGAACCAGTCTCATCAGACATGAATCAACAAGAAGCTGTTTTGTGCAGTAATACATAAAAAGTTATGAGTAACAGATCAAACAATATTCCTTTAAAGTCTCATTAATGAAGCTAATGAGTTTAATTAACATAAATCAAAAACCATGCAGGTTGTGAGAAATTTATGAATCTGCACTTTCAAAAGTGTGAACATTAAGGTTTCTTCAGTGCACCCTTTGATTTATTTCATAGATTTATATCTTATAATCTTGTCTGCTTTGTCAATTCAGGCTTGCTGTAACCAGTTCAGGATTGACTGTACCTAAAAAGTAGGTCTGGAGTCCTGTGTTTTGTCTGTGGAAAATGTATGGATGGCTGTATTTATTTATTTAAAGAATAATGTACAAGATGTCTCTACAACCAGTAGGCTTTTCAAAAAAATGAAAGACAACAGTAGACGGTGAAACTATTTGTTGGAAATGTTTAGGGTTATAGACAAAGGGCAAAGAAATTGGACCTAGGATCTATTTATTTTCCTGCTCTTAGGGGGGAGGGGGGTATGTTGTGCTTACAGACCTGCAGGCGAGTGGACTGCAGCTCCACCAGGCAGTAGTCAGTCTTCCCCGCAGCGAGGAACAGCAGGCCACTGGGGCTGGAGGTGCGGAACCTGGCGTGGAGAGACGTGCGACTGGACGATTCCACTGTCTTCAGCTCCACGTAACCATCGCCGTAAAAGGAGGCTGTGAATAAGAGAGGACAGTGTTTATAAATGGTGTCTCTCTCTCTATGAGCCAATACCTTTAAATTACATTTATGATCAAAGAGAATAGGAGAAGCAAATGAATAGCTTCCAAAATAATAGCTAGCTACATTACATTAAAAAAGTACCATCAGCTACATTTCAGATGTTTATCACTCACAATAAAGTGAGAAAGTAGGAATGTGCTCTTAGGTTTTCCAGCTGCTTTGTACTGCTTGACTACTTGTGGCTTTCAACACTGAACCGTTCCTCCCTTTCTGCCTGGGACTAAATACAGCAACCCTTACATACAGGATATGTAAATCACCCGCAGAATGACAGCCCCTCTGGCGCCACTGCTGTACTGAAATACAGTAAAGCATGCACTGGCAGGCTGGTCTGGCATCTCAGACTAAACAACATACAACAAAACCTGACATCCTGATATTGCTTTTATCTAGCTATGAAGATCTCACATACATGTCTTGAATTGCATATATTGTGTTGTCAAATATATCCTGACTAAATGTTTTATATAAAGCTGGTTTAAGATAATTCCCATAGCCTTTTTTAAAAAAATACATATATATATATATATATAAACTCCCACATAGTAGAACATAGCTCTCTGCATACATTACTAGGAATGAGCAGATGAGAGAACAGATTGAATGATTTCTGACATGTTTTGTGGCAGTAAACTCTTTGACTAGCCACTTACTCATCCCTAATGTGTTATCTGAATTCAATTAATGCATGTTAATGCATTTAATGGGACCTTAAAAATGGTTACACAACAGCTTGTTAGTTTGAGGCAAAGGTGCTGAGTGGAATCACAATGTTCTGAATGTGATGGTTTGGTTCATTGGTTTAATCCCAGATTAGTCAGCGTGAGATTTAAAGTTTTATGACATACCAAGTGTGCCCAAATTACTTGATTTTATATATATATGAGAGAGAGAGAGAGAGAGAGAGAGATTTCATGTTTTATTGAATTATTGTTTTATCTTTTTTTTATAGCAAATGCAACTGTGGAAACTTGATTGCCTAATTAAGGCATGCATGTGGTCTGTCCTTTTCAAAATTAAAAGGAAAAAGGTAACTTTCTAAAGGACTATTCTTGATACAACAATGTGTGTGGAGTTTTAGCGGAGGAATGCACTTTAGGATGGCCGGGGTCCCTGGACTCGCAGAGAGGAGGACATTCCATTGTGTGGGGGAGACATGGGACGTGTTGAACCTTGTCTTGGGCTCAACAGCCTTAACAACATGTGCTGATGAAGCAAAATGGCTGGGAAAGAGTCCTCTGGAATTCAATGTGCCGCTCATCCATGATGCTACAGCCATGTGATGTTTAAAGATTGCAAGTTGTTCCGGGATAGACAAAGACACCATCATTACATACAAATCATCTGAAATCACCACTTCTGTAGGCATACCCTTAAAACTTCAATGATCAAAAATATATATAATAATAATACTAAAGAGACAAAAATCATGTTCTTTCTAACGGAGAACCAGTAGATCTGACAGCTCTGCAATGCTTTCATAGAGCAGGAATGGGAGTGCGTCCTGGCTCTTTACTGCTGGCCTTTCATCAAGACACAAAACACCTGTTTCACAGTTCTGCTGCTCTTTCATCTCTTCAAAAAACTAAAAACACTCCAAAACAAAATGGATCCCTCACAGGGTGTTATTTGTTTCACTTTTCTAACATGGAGGAGATGATGTGAGGGCTGGGGAAAAGAAAAAAGTTGGAGTCATCTAAACTGTGCTGCCCCAGATGGCAGTATTCTTTGAAAAGTATTATAAGTTAATAAGTTATAAGTTAATTTCAAGCATACTGTTCTGAACCATGTACACAATTTTGAGAGTTTGTTTTACATACAATTACATTTTAATTGAGATGAATGTCAGAAGGTAAACATACAGATTTCAGGTCAGTAAGACTTTACTGTTAAGATAAATATCTGGTAGTACAGAGATACAAACGAGTCATTAAAACTTTCAACTTTCTGACAAGTTTATAGTGCTGAATCATGATTTGGGAAGGTTTTCAAGTGCCTACCTTCAGTTAAGTGCAGAGCTTACTGCAGAACATTAGTTATTGTTATCATATAACATATAGTAGATTGTCTATGGCATATGATCAAACTTGACAGATACATTAAAGGATATGGGGGTATTCAGATTAACACACATTCCAGAATAAATACCTGTCTGTGCCAGATACATATTTGGCATGACCGGGTCCAAGCTTCAGTACAGCACAGCCTACAGTTTGATCACGCCAAATATGTAATTCATATTTTTAAAGCCCTTCCTGTCTAGTCCTCTCAGATTTCACAACTTTCTGGAGTACTTTTCCTTGGAGTTCACACCACCATGCAGTCTGATGTTCTTTGATAGCATTGTCTCTTTATATTAAACAAGCTCAGTTGATTGTGGACTAGGGAAGTATTAAATATGTATGCCTTTTGAGTATGCTTGGTCACTTGATGACAATATAGCTGTACAAATGTGGGTCAGAGCTGCCTTGAATGTAACCTTGTACCTCCTTGGCATTGTGTTCTTTATGAATGTGTATTCTCAACATGGAGAATACTGTCATTTAGGCAGTATTCTTGTTAAAAACATGTTAAACTGTAAAAAAACACAAATTGTGCAATGGGAGAATTAAAAACATAATATTTAAGAATAAAACATAGGAAATATATGAATGTTCAGACATCATGATAGCTTTTCTTCAGTTTACTCACACTAACAAATACCTTAGTGGGACTCTAACCACATTAAAAGCCAGGAAAGATAACAGTGCTTTGTTCTTCTCACAGCAATTCATGGCAGGTCTCTTTCTACCTGACAATTATCACAGTTGGAAATGCAGCAAGGCATGCAAAGAACTTGCTTTACCCCTTGGCAACATGTTTCTACAAGTTTTGAATTAACACGGGTATTGAACAAAAGGTAAACAGTAGTGCAAGGAGAAGGAGTTTAGAAGTAGTATTTCTGTGCTTTTGCGAAACAAGTTACATACACCGATCAGCCATAACATTATGACCACCTGCCTAATATTGTGTAGGTCCCCCTTTTGCCACCAAAACAGCCCTGACCCATCGAGGCATGGACTCCACTAGACCTCTGAAGGTGTGCTGTGGTATCTGGCACCAAGACGTTAGCAGCACATCCTTTAAGTCCTGTAAGTTGCGAGGTGGGGCCTCCATGGATCGGACTTGTTTGTCCAGCACATCCCACAGATGCTCGACTGGATCTGATTCATCAGACTAGACCACCTTCTTCCATTGCTCCATGGTCCAGTTCTGATGCTCACGTGCCCATTGTAGGCGCTTTCGGCAGTGGACAGGGGTCAGCATGGGCACCCTGACTGGTCTGCCGCTGCGCAGCCCCATATGCAACAAACTGCGATGCACTGTGTGTTCTGACACCTTTCTATCAGAGCCAGCATTCACTTTTTCAGCAATTTGAGCTACAGTAGCTCGTCTGTTGGATCGGACCACACGGTTCACTGCTTTTCCTTCCTTGGAGCACTTTTGATAGGTACTGACCACTGCAGACCGGGAACACCCCACAAGAGCTGCAGTTTTGGAGATGCTCGGACCCAGTCGTCTAGCCATCACAATTTGGCCCTTGTCAAAGTCGCTCAGATCCTTACGCTGCCCATTTTTCCTGCTTCTAACACATCAACTTTGAGGACAAAATGTTCACTTGCTGCCTAATATATCCCACCCACTGACAGGTGCCATGATATCGAGATTATCAGTGTTATTCACTTCACCTGTCAGTGGTCATAATGTTATGGCTGATCGGTGTATATAATTATGTGATAGCAGAGAAGAAGTTTTGGTCCACTTAACTGGAATATACTTTTTCCTTTCTAGTAGAGGCTGGGATTGAATCAAAACTCTGACCGCCCCACCATAATAAAAGAACACAATACCGTACTCATTGTACAGATTTTGAAAGATGCTACTTTCTACTCGTAAATGTACCTGCTATGTTGTACAGATTTGTTGTTTACTATTAGCGGGGATCAAAGTTTTGATTGAATCCAGCGAAAGCAACCATGACAAATGTTTGCAAGCATTACATCAAACTGATCTCCAATATAAAGCATGCCGTTTTGAAAACTGGCAGTAATATACCTGCATTAAATAATGATATTTAATATATGATATTATAAATATTAATCCTGAAATTCAAATTCTATACACTTATTCAAATAGTAAGCCAATAACTGTATTCTATTATCCAAGGGCTCACCTCTCTATAGCAACAATTCTCCATCCCAGCCTGTGTTTGTTAGTACAAGTTTGGTACTAAACATGGTACAATACATTTGACCCAAATAATTCAGTGCAACAGGAAAAAATAAAACGACTAACGATTTCTAGGATGTTTTGGACGAAATTAAAATCAAATCATGTATTTTCGGTTAACCCAGGGCACAGTCCGTTTGTGATAGGTGCTGTACTTCCTAAAACGATTGAAATTGACAGTTTAGGCCACTTTGTCCTTTTTAGCCCATGTGAAAATTGTGATTTGCTGCCTTGAGAAATGTATTCACTATGATCATATATTTTTATACTATACAGGTTATGCAGCCTATATAAAATTGCAGTAATTATACGTAATAGATCTAATTTCTGAAACTGATATTTTATTATTTCATACAAAAAACAAACAACAGTTCACAGTTAACTAAACATAGCGGTTCTACTCCTGTTAATAAACAGTACATTTATATTAATACATTCAACAAAATGCAAAGTGCAGTAAACAGCTATTCCAAGCTTATTTTAAAGTGTTGTTGACAATAGGAACCAATCAGTGCAGTAAAATCTAAAACAGATCCATAAAAGTAGTAAAAAAAAATCTTCTTAAATAAAGCAATCGTAATGCATATCTGAGCGCAACAATAACAGCTGTTCCTCCAGGGCTGAGCAAACACTGCAAACTTTGGAAAGGGCTCGGCTGTGCCCACAGTTAAGCCTGGGAGACTGAGGGGGGGTCTTGGAAGTTATTTCAGAGCTTACCTCCCAAAGCAAGCCTGCTTATAAACGAGAAGAGCAGTCCTTTCCACAGCAGCCTGTCGGGACAGCTCGGGGGGGCCATGTTTTGGTCTGTTCTTGTGAATTGTAAGTCCAGTCGGGACTTTAACGTGGTTACATTGCCCCCACTTTCACACGCCAGCCCAGCGGCGGACACTTCATTCACACGCAAAGTTGCAGCTCCACCTGCGTCCCACTTACGCACAGCAGCGTCACCGACGTCCAAGTTCTAACCCCGCCCACAGTTCTAGAACGCCAAATCCGTGACTCCGCCCCTGTCACCCCCATACACCACAGGACAAGCGGTGATTTAAAAGTATACGCTATCTTATAGTGAAATACCGCTCTGTAGATAAGCAAAAACACGTTTATTATGATCGTTTACACATGTTACTCTGTTGTTTACAGATATTATTTACCGAACGTTACAAATATACAGAGATTTTACATTTTATTTAAACGATTACATGTTCAATGTAGATAACACATGCAACAGGTGCAATTAAATAAATAATCAAAAACGTGTGCCTGGTGCGGCATTAATTTACCACTGAGTTTAAGCATGGGTGCAAATATGTTAATGTCTGGTTCATATGTGTTAGCCTATATGTTGTTACTATACCAAGTGATCAATTAAGCCAATATCTTGTCCAATTAAGGGATCGCTGGTCATTGAGGGCTGAGAAGGGTAGTGCGTTTTCTTTATACCAAATCTGTAAATACCTGAATTTAACAAATCAGCATACATAATTGAGCCCACTTAAACTGGTCACCTATAAAACAATGTTTAGGGGGGGCGCTGAAGCACTGGGTTTGGGTAGCGCTGATATATACACAATCACGATAATGAGACGCAGAATAGGTTTATACTAGTCTAAATTACCCCAGAGCATAGGGCATAGATATGAGAGCAAGCCGGTTTCAGTGCGTACAGTTCTAAAGAAGATAAACCACATAGAAAGGCACAAAAGCTCAGATGTGTGGCCTATGGCAGTGGAGCCCAGTGCGCAGGCGCTACTCTGCTGGCGAGGGTCCAGCTGCCTCCCTGCGCTGCTGTGAACTGGAAGCATTCAAGCTGCCTTCAGAGCAGGCCAGGACACTGCTTAGGTTTACCGGACACATTCCGCTTCAGACAGTTATTCAATGGTAAACCGTTTTGTTTAAATATTTTATCTATACATGTATTATCGGGATGGCACTGGCTTTTGGGCATCACATAGACATTGCAATCCCTGGATGCCTTCACCTTGACGCCTGTAATGTTAAGTCCATTTTTTTTTTTTTTTTTCCGAATGTATTCGAATCCGTAAATTAAAACCAGTTTGGGATTTTATAATATAACATTTGTTTATTCTGTTCCGAGCTTACGTTGCATAATATGTATATATAGATTTTCAACATTGATATGCTCTATGGTGTTATATTATAATAGTGCGCAAATGTATTCAAATAACTATACATCATTTTAGATACTCGGCTTGATTCTTCAGATCTCGCAATGCAGTGAGGATAAGGTGAATTTCAGTATTATATTGAATAGAATAACATTTTCAAATAGGCTGTGTCGGTGTTTTGTGGATGCAAGCTGTGTCCAGCAGAGGTCTCCTTTTATTACATAACTGCTTACATCCATGACATTGAAACCGTGAATCAGTGTGGTTTGGTTATTTTTACAAAGTTGCAGTTAAATGGATGATACCTATTCGCCGAAGGAAAGCATTTTCCTCTTCTAATAAATCCATAGATAGTTTTTGCAGCACCTAGGACATATACGTTACAGTACTGTGACCTTGCTTCCATTAGTTTCACATAAAGAACAGTTTGTTTTTATTCCAGTGTACAGTGCCTTGTGAAAGTATTCACCCCACTTGGCATTTTTCCTATTTTGTTGTCTGGAATTAAAATGGATTTTTTGGGGGTTTGTATCATGTGATTTACACAACATGCCTACCACTTTGAAGATGCAAAATATATATTTTTTTATTGTGAAACAAGACAAAAAAACTAAACTTGAGCATGCATAACTATTCACCCCTACCCCCAAAGTCAATGCTCTGTAAAGCCACCTTTTGCAGAAATTACAGCTGCAAGTCTCTTGGGGTATGTCTCTATAAGTTTGGCACATCTAGCCACTGGGATTTCTGCCCATTCTTGAAGGAGCTGCAGCAGTTTTGCCTTGAAGTTGGATGGGTTCTGCTGGTGTACAGCAACCTTTAAGTCATACCACAGATTCTCATTTGGCGTGAGGTCTGGGCTTTGACTAGGCCATTCCAAGACATTTAGATGTTTCCCCTTCAACCACTTGAGTGTTGCTTTAGCAGTATGCTTAGGGTCATTGTCCTGGTGGAAGGTGAACCTCCGTCCCAGTCTCAAATCTCTGGAAGACTGAAACAGGTTCCCCTCAAGAATTTCCCGGTATTTAGCTCCATCCATCATTCCTTCAATTCTGACCAGTTTCCCAGTCCGTGCCAATGAAAAACATCCCCACAGCATGATGCTGCTACCACCATGGGATGGTGTTCTCAGGGTGATGAGAGGGGTTGGGTTTGCGCCAGACATAGCATTTTCCTTGATGGCCAAAAAGCTACATTTTAGTCTCATCTGACCAGAGTTTTCCACATGCCTTTTGGTGAACAGCAAACATGTTTGCTTATTTTTTCCTTTAAGCAATGGCTTTTTTCTGGTCACTCTTCCATAAAGCCCAGCTCTGTGTAGTGTACGGCTTATAATGGTCCTATGGACAGATACTCCAATCTCCGCTGTGGAGCTATGCATCTCCTTCAAGGTTATCTTTGGTTTCTTTGTTGCCTCTTTGATTAATACCCTCCTTGGCAGATCTGTTAGTTTTGGTGGGTGGCCCTCTCTTGGCAGGTTTGTTGTGGTGCTATATTCTTTCCATTATTTAATAATGGATTTAATAGTGCTCCGTGGGATGTTCAAAGTTTTGGATATTTATGTATAACCCAACCCTGATCTGTACTTCTCCACAACTTTGTCCCTGACCTGTTTGGAGAGCTACTTGGTCTTCATGGTGCCGCTTGCTCAGTGGTGTTGCAGACTCTGGGGCTTTTCCGAACAGGTGTATATATACTGAGATCATGTGACAGATCATGTGACACTTAGATTGCACACAGGTGGACTTTAACTAATTATGTGACTGCACCAGATCTTATTTAGGGGCTTCATAGCAAAGAGGGTGAATATATATGCATGCACCACTTTTCCATTTTTTATTTTTTTTCATTTCACTTCACCAATTTAGACTATTTTGTGTATGTCCATTACATGAAATACAAATACAAATCAATTTAAATTACAGGTTGTAATGCAACAAAACAGGAAAAACGCCAAAGGGGATGAATACTTTTGCAAGGCACTGTACCTGCACATGTATACATTCCCACTTTAAGGGCAAGGCTATGCTGATTAATTATTATTTTTTAAAATGTAAAACCAAAAAAAATAAAATAAACTGAAACTGTCAGAATAGCCCTCTTTTGTCTATGTTAGAAATTAGAAACATAAAAATCAAACCTAAGTCGAGTAGGAAATATGGGTCAGACAGGTTCAAAGTGTATTACTGAAGCTACATCTGGCACAATCTCATTTCTACCTCCTGATACTAACCTATTTCCCCATGATACACATGCAATACACATCAGCCTATAGTGTAATTCATATATATATATATATACAGCTCTGGAACAAATTAAGAGACCACTGCAATTTTTTCTTAAATCAGCATCTCTACATGTATGGCAGCCATTCCATTCCATTCATATTTTATCTGGAGTTTGGGATAATTGTTGTCAGTAGTTTATAGAATAAAACAAAAAAAAATACCCAAACATATGTTAATAGTAAAACCAGAGAAACTTGATACTTTTGCAGTGGTCTCTTAATTTTTTCTAGAGCTGTATATCTACCTGCATTCCCCTTTCAGCTTAAATTATTTATATTTGCATTGAAAATAATCCTGGGTAGAAAAAAGGTCTAATTCTAGATATACATTGCAGTGTCTTAGAAGACATGAACCGTCAAAGTAAGTTGCCTTAAAGAAAGGTGATAGTGATGCACTTTGTTAATGGCTCCAATGCGTGTTTGTATGTTTGCAAGAAAACTAAACTCCTTTGGCCGTTGTGTTCCTCTTACTATCCCAGCAGTGTAGCTGACCTACAGACTATCCTCTGGACTTCCCCGTCACCTCCAGTCCACTACAAGGTACCTGGTGTACGTTCTCATTCTCAGTCAAGTGCATGGAGACATTATATGAAAGTCATAATTTGAAAATAGTCTCATGCCAGTTAAATAAGACATGCACACTTTTTGGAGAGTGCCACACAGTTTACATTGTTCTATTTCTTACAGGATGGGTCTGAAATACCACATTTCCATGCCCATAGTAGCTGGGGCATTATTTGTTGGCATCCCCTATAGTGTTTCCCTTGTTGCACAGTGGATATATGGCTGGCCCAATAAACCTGGCTACAGGAAGTATATAGAAGCACTAAAACCCAGGTATAGTGATTTTTGATATTTTGTATTTTATTTTTCTTATTTGAATTGTATCATAATAAGCAGTGGATGTGTCAAAACAAAGGAATGTGTGGTACTACAATATATACTTGCATTTAAGACTGAAGTCTACAGAATGCGACTCCAGCTTGTTTGGTAATTTGTGTTAATTTATATAATGATTTTATTTCATAAGGCATGTTCTTCTTCACTTAATTTCTTATTAACACAGTACGAATTGTGTTTGCATGTTTTATTCTGAGTTTTTTAATACCCTTTAAGAAAGCAGTATTTTATAACATCTATCTTATTACTCCTCAGGAGAATATATTGTTTAACGGTAGCTGTGCTGGAGATGATGAAGTATCTTCAGTATGGCAAACTGTACTTTCAGTGGAAGTCTTGCTATAAAAACATTTCTAATTGCAAATGTTGTGAAAAGGTAAGTGTGTATTAAATATTTTGGATATGAGGTGCCAATGGGAAAGGACAGATAGTGTATTGTATTTCGTTTTAGAGCCCTCCATTATTTGTTTTGATTGTTCCTCAATGTGGAATTGACCATTTTTATGAAGTTTGCAAACAGCAAAGAGCACAAGAGCGAGGATATTTAGTAACCGTATCTTTGCTGCTGATGTGAATAAAGCGAACTGCCAAATGAAGTAAATGCATGTTAGGAATGATCAAATATTCAATATTAAAATATCATGAAGTGCCTGGCAATTTTGAATGTTCTACATTTCACCTAGATGTTAACACTGTAAGCAAGCATGGAAGTCTATATTGCTTGAAAGTCAGTGCCATATTAATAAAGGTTTTTCTGCCATGCTAACTTAACACCTGTTTTCCTAATGAGAAAAAATACACAGAGAGAAGTGATGAATGAAGTGTCTTATACATTGTTCAGGGTTTCCATCCAGGGGTTATTTTTTCATTGAGTGTTTGTTTTAAATCTGTTAAAAAGGGGGTGGAACATTTATAATTTCATGTATTTGTAACTACAGGGCTTTAACAATATGTGTCCTATCTCTAAACAGGGTATAGTTTTTGGCCGCCATGGAAACAAATTGGATTTGTATTATTCCCCAGATGTGGACCAACCCAATAACACTCCATCGCCAGTGGTCATTTTCATATATGGAGGGGCATGGGGTTCTGGAGACAGATCCATATACTGTCTATTGGCACTGCAAATGGCAAAGGAGCTAAAGGCAACTGTTATCTGTCCTGATTATTCAATCTATCCAAAGGTATGACTGTATAATCGCATTCATGCATTTACATTTTGCTCTTATCAGCAGGTTGACAATGCATAAAAGCTGTGAGGTGGTATTACACTTTTGTTAATTCTGTTTATCAATCATAGAACTAACTAACCATGCACCTTGTCAGTCTAAAAAACAACACATTCATTTATAGAAGTGGATACTTACTGCACAATCACTAAAGTCTCTCTGTTTTCACACTGATGCTTTTTGTAAAGGAAAATGCATAATTCACTGAAGATGATTAGTTCCCAAAAGGCAATTTGAATAAATGTCAACGCATCACCTTTTTAGAAACTTTGAAAGCAGTAGTTGAAGCATAAACTCCAAATAATTGAGAAATGTATTCCGAATCTCACAGAAGTATAACACACGCAATCCCAATGAACCCGGGCATAATAGAAAAGGAAATGCACATTTTCATGCATGTTTTTCACATCATTCAGTTTCTTGTACAAAGACATTATACAGTATGTACATAACAGAGTAGTCTGTGACTTTTTTAACAGATTCTATATCTGGAAAATCCATTATATTCTTGAACAAATAAGATTGCTTATGAAAATGATCAGTACTTAATAAAACATGGTACTGGTAGTGTTAGACTTCTAAAGAGTCATTGCTATTGCCCAACATATTTTCTTTAAAAAAATGCTTCATATATGTCAACTATTTGGAATGTGTTTTTGTTTTTGGAAGTTCACACTTCCATAATACAAATAGCAGGAGTAAAATGAAATCCTTCTTTATTTTCAGGGAACTGTTCTGGAGATGATACAAGATATTGCTGACTGTGTTTTATGGGTGAGAGAAAAGGGGCACATGTTTCATGTGGACAAGGCAAGTGATGAAACGGTTTTCCTATTTTTTTCCTCAAAAACAAAAACATCGTCATCTTAAGAGATGTGGCAATGAATTAGCCCGAAACCTAAAAACTCCTCAGAATCTTCATTTTGAACTATAATACTGAATTTCAGTGTAGAAATGAGAGAACCGTTATTTTATAATATTTGTAGACCTAAAAATGGCCTGAACCCCAAAATAACTAGGCCTATTAAAATCTAAACACAATTCAGATAACTCAACAAAAACACTCCAACCCAAATTAAAGCTTAAGTTTACTGGGGGCTCCTACCCTAACCCTAGCCTGGACCCAAACATAAGCCTAATTTGATCACTTATTTCGTATGCAGAATATAGCTAAATTACTCAAGTTCTCTAAACAACCTTTGAAGTCACAGTTAGACTATTCTCACAATGCTTTAGCATTATAATGCAACATGAGGAATTGTGCATTGTTTACATTTAGGCTAAATTATTGATTTTGTCTCATTGGTTTTAGGGAAATGTCTTTCTAATTGGACATTCGGCGGGTGCTCATTTATGTGCACTCTCTGCAGTCTTTCTGGCTGGGAGCACTGAGGAACTGGGAATTGAAGCATCCAAACAGAGGGAACTTATATCATCAGTTAAAGGAGTTGTAGGTAAATCTAGCATTGATGACGGGGGGGGGAGCACCGGGAAAGTGTGCCAGAGCAAAACTCTGTCTGCATTAAAACAAAATTGTTAATTCTTAATATGCTGTAACTTACAACCATGTTCAGTTGTATGTCATCTGAAATGATTAAACAGGAATAGGAGCAATAGCTTTTTGGATATTGTAACTACACCCTAGGCCAGGGGTTTTCAAACCGGTCCTGGAGTACCCCCTGCCCTGCTGGTTTTTGTTCCAACCTAGGTCTTAATTACTTAATTGAATGGTATATTGCTTAGTTAGGGCAATTAAGGATTCAAATAAGCAATTAAGACCTCAGTTGGAACAAAAACCAGCAGGGCAGGGGGTACTGCAGGACCGGTTTGAAAACCTCTGCCCTAGGCTTTAGCATGAGACATGTGATCTGACAACCAGCATTATTAAAGAGTCTCATGAAACTAATTTGTCCTCATGAAAACAATCAAATTAGATTTTAAATCCAACACCTGTGCTGGGTTGTGTGTTAAAGCTGTAAAATACGTTTTGAACTGTAAACTGGAGCTCAGTGTCACTGTCAGCTACCTTGGATTTACAATTTCCACATTTTATATGGGAAAAGCAAAATGGAAGATACCACTTCCCTATTCACGTATGAGCTTCATGATTATGTACCAATGGAAATAAATTACCTTTCAGGGCTGAGTGGTGTCTATCACATTATGGACCAGTACTTACATGAGATGTGGAGAGGAGTCGAGTTTGTGTCCACAATGCACAAAGCAATGGGTGGAACAGAGCACTTTGATCACTACTCCCCAACACTGTTTGTGAAAGAACTCACAGAGGACCAACTGGAAAGGTAAAGCCGTCTTAATTCTTCCATCACAGTACCAGTTTAATTAAATATTCAAATTCATCAAAGACCCAGTGAGCCTATATATTTTGGAAATCTGCAATGCTTCAATTTAAATAATACAAATTAGCATCTTGTAGTTAATGAATACTACATGGATACTAAGGGGTTCTGATGGAAGAAGACATTATACTACTGGTGGCAATTTTTTGTAATTGCATTACTGGAGGAAGAGTTAAGCAAGATTACTGGAAAAACAAAGAGACTTTTAATAGATCTGTTATAGAATTGTAATGGTAAGCTAAATAGCTTTAAACTATCTAGTATCCCCTTCTTAATTTTATACTGAAAATAAGGTGTTAGAGAAATTAATTTCCTTTTCTCCTTCCGCAGGCTGCCTTCCTTTACCATAGTCCATGGAACGAAGGACTTAATTGTTCCGGTTCAGTCTTCGGTGAGGTTTGCAGATGCCTTAAAATCAGGCTCTGTGAAGGTATCCCTCTACCTCTTGCCCAAGATGGGACACACAGATATGGTTACTGACCTGATGGCACCTGACAGACGATATTACCACACAGTCTTCGGATGCATAAAACAAGAATTCAACAGGCATATTGCATAGTTTTAAGCAGACCTTTATGAATTGTTTTTTAATTTAAAGGGCAAAGGTTGTTTTTTTTACTTTGAAGCTATTCTTGAAGTTATGGGTGAAACTTTGATTATATTTAAGTTTAAATGCTTGCTTGAAATTTATAACTAGGATACTTTTTATGTAGCAATTTCAAAATGTTGTACTTCAATTTACTTTTTTAATTGAGGGGAACAGTATTAGATTAATCTGAAACAGTATTTTCTGACAGACATATTTAGTGTTCTGTTTATACATTTGCTTATTTGAGCGTTTATCTGTTGGTTTGAGGATGGGTTTCCTAAAAGGTTGTTTTGTAGTTATAAAGGAGATGCCTTTCATCTTCCTGTTCTTGAATTTCAAAGTATCACAAGATTCCTCCCATTAGTGTAGCCATTGTAACTTGCATTAAAAATAAAGTGCCATTGTCCAGATATAGTTATCTGGATGTAGAATAAAAAGTATTAAGATTTTGGGTAGGTCCTTGTGACTTGACACTGAGCTTTGGTATTTGATATTTTATCAAACACAAGACTGATTGAAGGAGATTAAAACAGCCTTAACTCTTCAGCCACTAAAACCCAAACTCATTCCCCGCATCTGCCAGGTGTCAGACTTTTTTAATTAGACTGACAGGTATTAGGGACCGACTTGCCAGCTGTGTTAATAAGTGGCTTTCCGTGTAGTCAGAACATATCTGTGGAGTTGTTTGGAAGCAGTGCTAGTGAGGCTCTGGAATACATGGTGTCTTTATGCTAGATTCAGCCAACTCCTAGATTATGGATTATGGGTATTTCCTGTTACAAGTTTTCTAGGAAATGTAACATTTTCAATGGAGTTACTTCACAATGAAGTGTTCCAAGCTCTGTTTGTTTTTCTGGTCAAGCTTTGTGAACACAGATGTTGTGGAGGTGTAAATGTTGTCTCTCTTTTTGTGTGTGTGAATTAAGTCAGTCAGTAGGCATGACTATTATACCTGCAGGTCTGCAGAGACCTTCAATAGAGCAGAGGGTTGTAAGTCATAAAGAATGAAAATGTGAATAGACTCCATGTGGGTCACTGGATGATGTATTCATTTGTTGCATTTGTATTTGTTGGACGAGTGGATGCCAGGGATCGAATCCTCAGAGAGAGGCTCTTTTAAAAGTCTAATGCATTAATTTGAATGAATTATTATAGGACAATGCAAATCATTCACAGGTGTCATAAACTCCCAAAACAGATGATGTAAAAATGTAAAAGTATGAAACGCATTGAATAATGGAGAAACTCGCTAAATAAAAGCACCTGACCAAGCATGAGAAGCCAGCGAAGAGCAGTATTGTAGTGTAGTTGCTCATTAACAGTCAGAATGATCTAAGTGATGGGTATTTAACTTTAAAGTGTCATCTTTGAAGTGTTTTTTGCACACCATAGAAATAAAGAAGTTATTAGTAAATTGCTCCATTAGCCTTTCAGAGCTTTGACAGTCCTAGACAATGTAATGCACTTAGCTGATGTATACGTATGGATATTTATCAAAGAATGTGAATGCTGCTAAAAGCATGACTAATGATAGTTTACAATTTGACTTCCAATACACCAGCACACTCTGAAGCCTAATCTAGTTATGAAGGACAAGACTTAAATTATCATTCCGTGTGCTTATACTGTACTTTACATTTCTTGTTTCCTATTAAGATGTTTTTTTTTTTCCATTTTGTTGGTTAAATTATGTAAGAAAATAGCATGCCTTTTGATACTGTAGATGTTTGAATTGTCTGCACTCGGATCTTGAAGTCAATTACTACTGGTACTAGTGTGGAAAATTACCTCAAATTTGCACAGTGCACAATGTATTGTTTTAAGAAAAAAATATGAAAAGTAGTAAACTTCTTGCTTTTATCATTAACTATTATTAATAATCCACTTAAGGAAGGATATTAAGAAGCTGAAATGATTTAGAGCATTTTTTATTCAACAAGACTTATTTGCTTGACAAATGCATAAATCTAACCTTTTTAAAAAATTAATCTGTTTGTCTTTGAAAATGCAAAAAGACCTTGAAATAAGTGCTCAGTCTTTTCCTGAATGGAGTTCGAATCACAAACAGATTGGGAGATTAATGCTACTGTGGCTGTTTTAATTTGTTGAAGAATGTGTTTAGAGAACTTGAAGACATTTTGTTGTAACCTTAAAAATGTGTATGTTTGTCATTCTTTAGGAAAAAACATAACTTTGTATTTGTGGTTGTCAGGGACAGAGAATTAAACATTAAAGTTCAGCAGAAAAGCTATTCATGTTCTGGTTATTTATGGTTGATTCCTTCTAAATGCGGTCTATATATATATATATATATATATATATATATATATATATATATATATATATATATTATTATTATGGTCAGTGCTGGGCATTATACCTTAATTCTGAGTTCCAGCCCGAACTCCCTGTTCATATACAGAACACAGAGATATAGTCCTATCTTCATGCCTCATCCTTATACAGTGTGAATCAGAACCAGGAGGAGGTAATATACAAACAGCCCTGTTCGGACAGATGGCACACACGAGGTCATCAGACTGACATACCTCTTGGAGAACATGGGTGCAACATTTAAAGAACCAATGCATGAAAAATGTGTTAATTCAGCAGGCTGGTAACACTGCAGGATTGATCGCTGTATGACTGCTCCACACCTCCCCCTATAATGGTGCCCATGAAAATCATTCTCCTGGGAACCTGAGGAAGATGGTGTGCCACTACTGGGGTGCACTCATGCATCACACAATGATGACCTAATCCAGAAAGAGTATAAGTGTGTTTTGAGTGTGCATTTGGCTTCAGCGTAAACCGCTCTCCTGTGTCTACTAACCGAGTACAATTTATGTTCCATTCAAAAACAGAAATTATTATAATATTGGTACTAATACGACCTTTACTACTAATAATCCACATGTGTTTTAGTATATTTTAGGTAACAGCTGTGGTAGTCATATGTAACATATTTAGTTTTGGTTCTAGACATATTTCAAGGGAATAACAGCTGTTACTTATCAATTTCATGGTGTCTTTTAAGAACAAGTCTGAACTTCACACGAATCCTGACATTCGACCCTTGAACCATCTGGATACCACATCCAACTTAAAAGGATGAACATATTCTATATATTTAAAGTCTTCAGAATGCACTATTCAATTTAAAGGGCAGAAGGCTAAAGTAGACTGAGCAGTAGATGATACCTATGATCTCTACATTGAAAATAATGCAAAATACCAAGACAGGCTTTGGTTATTGTACGAATAGACAAAAAATCTTGTGTATTTCTATTATAGTGTTACATAAACAATACAATTCAGAAATACCATTTGTAAAAATAATGAGGTATGCATTTTTTGTTTGTTTTTTCTTTGTTTCAAATGTATGTTTACAAAAATCAATTTGTGCAGTTACCGTGGCTGTTCCCTATCCCACCAGCTGATGTCAGGTTTGCCATGCACACGACAATACTGTACTCCTGTGTCTTTGATCTCCGAATTCATTGCTATGTCAGATATCATCCTGATTTTGTAACAGTCCCGCATTCACATTAAATGTATGGAGTTATTTTCGGAAATAGACCACATATATAGATGAAGAAACACCGAATCTAGCACATGGTTGTCATATGAACAGAGCCAATTCCAATAAGTAAAATAGAATATACTGACCAGATAGCAAGTAATGTGTTAGTTCATTTTACAACATGGCTTTTCTGCATCAAAGCAGTAACACAAAAAAAGCATATGAAATAGCTTACCTTATGCCATTTTTAAAGTTTTAAAAACAAAACTGTTTTTTAATGTATGCCTGTAAAGTTGGTAGAAAAAAATTAGGTTATATATGAGCATTTTAAAAAGAAACCCTATTAACCCTCATAATACATAAATGTGTGTGAACAATGCACCACTTACATTGATACAGTTGTGTTGGTGTTCAGGGTTTTGGTGTGTGTTTTGCTTGTTTTCATTACATGTACTCTGGACTTCTGACTGACCTTGGAGGTAGAAAAAGAAGCCAAGGATGGAATATTTCATGATAACAGGATAAGAATAAGATACACACAAAAAAACTCTTCCCTAATCCATCATTAATGCTGTGTAATTTCACTACACTATAAAAGGGCTGTCACATATTTTATTATGACACACACATATTATATATACGCACACACTCGGCAGTATCAGATAGCTGGACAGAGAGACAGTGCCCTTCATATGTTTGTAATGCTATCTGAAGTGGCAGCTGCTGTTAAAAATGTCATGACCTAGAATAAAAAAATTTACTTAGCGGAGCTTAAGCTGAAGGAGTAGTATGGTTAAACTACATTTAGTCTCGACATTTATGTACTTACATTTTAGTGAGGGATCAACACGTGCAGTCTGTATGTCCAGAGATTCAAATAAAGTTATAAAGGATCATCCCAGCAAGCTTCATGATGTGTGTTGGGCAGGGAGGGAATGCTTTCTGTCCCTGCCCAACACACATCATGATGTAAGTACATGTGTGAATAGTTTTTAAATTATACAAAAAAAAAAAAAAAATGGAATGATTTCATCGCATTAGTGAGTGTATTATCATTATTATTTTGCAGAGTAGTTGTAGCTGCTATCCTTATTGATTTATGTATGTGTGTTTGCTATGGTGCTCATTACAATAATTATTGTTATAATCCCTGTAGGTTGCTTTGTATAGCATCAGCACATATTTAAAAATGTTCTTCTCCTACACAATGTGTGCTTTTTAAAATGCATTTCACTGTGTGTGTTCATTTTACCTAAGAAAATCCAAAATGCTAATGAACAACATTGAGAACCGCCCTACCGAGTTTCACATGAATAGCACACTATATAAGATAGTGCTGAGTTTTGTCAAGTGGATTTGTGTCATCAGTACTTCATGCTGCACCATTTTCAGTCGCATTTGTTTACCTGGCTGAACCAGAACTCCCGGATCTGAAGGCTTGTGGGCTTGTGTGTGTGGGACCCAGCCTGCCCAGCTGTGGGCTACCTTTCTCTCTGTGCAGCAGATGTCAGTGTTGTCCCGGTGTCTACCTGGAGCCCATTCCCTCTTTCCTATGTGTGCAGTAGATGTCACTGTCGCCCCGGGTGGATTTGGCCTCCAGTCCCTCATCCACAATCAGTGCCAGTGGTGCACAGGGCTGTGCGGCGCTGCTACCCACAATGCAGCGCGGCAGCGGCGCTTGGAGCTGGCTGTGTTGTTGGGATGGTGAGGATTAAAGATGGCCACCAGCAGGAGGAGCAGGGACAGTAGCCACTTCGGGATTACGGCATTATTGATCATATATGGATGAAAAGAGGACCAGACAGACATCTTTAATAATACACAGATATACCTTCCTTTTTCTTGACCCCGGTCCCTGGCGACATAAGCACCGATTCTGAACCGGTGAGTAAGATTAAGAAAGGCATCGGTGGATCACCGGAGAGGGTGCACTGAGATCATGCCAACATCCTCTCCCCTTCCACAAAAAAAGAAAAAGTGTTTTTAAATTGCTGCGTTGTTAATTACAAAAAGGTACAGGAGGTGTTCTGGTTGTTACCTTCTATTATACTGCAAGTCTTTAAAGAGCTTCTTTTCTAATGTTGTCTTATGTGTAGGTGATACTGCAGCGCTATTTTATGGGGTTATATCTCTATATATTTGACCAGGAAGTGCCATTTTGTACAGTGTGTGTTTGCTGACCGTGCGCCGGGCTGTGCTGTGGGGGTGTGAAGGGTTAATGATGGACGGGCCTCTGACGACGTATAACGGTCGAAAAACAAACCCAGGGAAAATGGACATGATGAGGCAGGCGGTCGTGGGCTCAGAGCTGCAGCACAGTCCGCTAGGTAATGCATGGGGGGGTGGGGAATAAAATAACACATTGGACATAAAATATTGCATCACTGACTGCACTCTTGCACATAGATTATTAGTAGGATTCCCCATGCCTTGATGTGTTATTGATCATATATATGCGCCCGTTTGTCGTGTGATCCAGTCTCCACTTCGCTCACTTGGTGTGTTAATGTGTCTGGTGCTGCCGGTTACCGATATTTACTAGTCCGACCCTCTTTCTCTCTCTCACTGCTGCTCAGATGCCTCGTTTGATACTTGTGCGTCCGGTGACTCGTCTGTGTTGGTTGAGAGTCTGAATATGGCGTTTGGAAAACGTCTGGATGGATCCGGTATTGATTTTGCGGAACTGACTGTTCTCTGTTTTATTTGATCTCTATTTTATAAGACTATACTGTCTAGGGATGCAGGTTAATAACAATGCCAAAAACAGAGGGAAGCGGCCGAGCTGTCATATTGTTACGTAATGCGTTAAGAGGGAATTGGTGACTGTAAAGCAACTTGTTTTTGAAAGTATTGTCTCAATTGCAGCAGCAGCAACAGCAAACCATTGTTGTATTCGGTCTCTAAATAGTACTGTGTCACTTTGTAAACTTCCCGTGTTTACTGAGGGATTGCAATTGAAATGCTGGTTGCCACTGTTATTATGCATGCATATTTCCAGACCGCAATAATGACTGCATGCTATTGTCTTTTTAATGTACAGTCCCCGGACTCGGCAAAAACAGAAGCAATAAAAACAACCGCTTTGTGCTTTTTTCCACAAGACACTGAGAGGAAATGGAGAAACAACCCCCCTACTAGTACTAAGTATCTAGTTCTGGTATTCAGTGAGCCGGCTTAATATATTAATCTCTCTGCATTATGTGTATTCAAATAATATACAATATGGCACAGTGTGAGCGTCCTGACTAATTGCCCTGACCCCTTTTTCTCAGTTGGATTAATGGTGAGTGCTCTGTCAGACCTGATCATTACATTGGGAGAAAGTGGCTAATACAAGCTTAAGAACAGCTGCTTGAATTTCAATGTATTGCACTGCTGGACAGACTTTAAGTCAGATACTAACCACCTGTCTGTGGATGTTCAGCTTTTCTTCAAACCTTCAAGCCATTGTTACACAGTTGTTCACAGCCTTTATGATGCTGTTGTTTCCTGGATATATCACACCCTTCTATTAACTGAAGGCATTATAATGTGATAATGGGAATTGCAGGGGGTTAACTGACTTTCAGACTTAACAATATCTGTGTTCCTGTACAAAAATCCTATACAGCAACAGCAACAACAACAACAAAAGCTATTATTGCATATGTATTGAAAGACTCCTCATTTATTGTAAGGCATGCTGGTAGCTTAGGGTGATATCCTTGTCATTTGCTTTATCAAGGTTTGACCTCCCTAGGAATGTCCCTTTGTAAGGACACGATAGCAGTTTGCATCTCATAGACATCAACGCAGGGTAAAGTTCAACAGGCAGGTTAAGCCTGATGCAAATAATTGCACGACTCGCCTCCTGCAAGTTGCTGCTTTAATGACATAGGAAAAGGTGTACAGAATTATTACACAGGCGTCTGGAGTTCTTCTACTGCTTCCCTTGTATAGCATTTTCTTTGAAATATCTTTTGTTGTGCATTAAGCCTTGGCTATGCTCAGGCAGTGTCTACCTCCAGAGAGCAGGCTTTAATATGCAACAGCAGCTAGGCCGGCAATAAACAGCTGCTGCATGCTTCACTGCTCCGTTTTCATGTATCTTATGTGATTTACTGACTACTGTCACATGATTTATTGAACAGAATAATGATTAACATTCTCGCATGGGGCATATATGGTCGTTGTTATTGTTATTTGTTTATTAATAATATAAGTATTCTTCTAGAAGTAACAGCATGCATTATTAAGTGTAATATTTCTGAATAGTAAATTACTAAAGGACAGTTATTAAAATAGTATTTGTAATAATATTACGCAAGAACAGATGTAGCCTAACACAAATATCAGTTTGCAATAAAATGAACCACAGGAATGAGTGCTGTTGTTGTAGTATAGTGTGGGAAGAGGAGTTTAGGACTGGCTGGGTGTTTTGTAGTCTTTGATGATTCCAAATGTTTATTCTTGTTAGTACAGTTATATGGGAATGAAAAACATCGCTTTCCAACGAATGTGTTGCTCCGTAGAATTGTTTCAGCTGAGATGTGGTGCGATAGAGGTCTGATTTTTCAGAGTTTCCACACTCTCATCTGGAAGTATTTGAAACTCTGCTGAGTCAGGGTATGGAGCAGCGCTCAGTCAGGACAGTTACATTAGGCATTGCCTTGTGACAGACTACACTACAGTATACAAATAAATACTCCCTGTACTTCAAACAAGGTAGTCCACCTTGCCAAATAAATGTAATTCCTTTTCCTTTTTCTCCTGCAAGGTCCTATGGGGTAGCTAATCAGAGATATTATTCAGGCCGAAATACAGTATAACCTATGTACACTTTTAATGTGTCTCAACACTTTTCTTTAACATTGAATTGGGGTTGATTGAAGGAACCGTTTACCTCAATTACCAATCTTACAAAACTGCTGTGTAATGTAAGTTATGGGAAAAAAACAAATGACTTCCACACCTCAGTGATGAAGATAAAAATCTGCATTTGCTTCACTTTTACAAGGGGTAGCCTAATCACTGGTATTGCAGAATTGTCCTAAAGCACATAAGAATTACTCCTATTTAACGATTTATCAGAAAAACATGCTTTAAAAACAAATTGAGCCAAAGATATCAAAATGTATCATGGATACCACCAGTTGAAATTATAAACATGTATTTAAAGGATTTATAAATGTAGTAAAATCCTCACAGAGATGGATTTTATTTGATGTTGAACATGGGAAGCTGTTCCACCACCGCACAAGACTTAAAAATAGCCTTAATAATTATGTAATTTAAAAATATTGTTTCTCTTTCCTGACTAGGCAACATGGGAATAGTGGACTGTTTACATTTCAAAACAAAATAAGAAATGAAAACCCTTCAAATACAAATTGCGAGCCTTTGTAAATATGTTGAACAAGCAAGCTCCCTTACCAGTTTCTAGCCATGTGATTAACAGTGTGTTGACAGGGTGTGCTTATGGTACTTCTGTGGGAAGGCCTTTTTGATCCAGAATACAGCAACTGTCATCTGGCCGTCATTTTGACTATGTGGTGTTAAGAACAGTATCTGATTTTTATTTATTTTTGTACAGGGATACTGAAATTTCAGACACGCATGACTGTGAACAATTGGAAATGTTTTGCTAGGGGAATTGCTGTTTGCCATAAGGCATAAAGAAAGTCACTGAACCTGATCCCATTGTACTGTACACTGCCAGGGTGGAGTCATGCTTCTAAGTCTTTGCTGTACCAAAAACAAAATACTTTATACTTTTGAATATGGGCTTTACATGATCAACCAATATGGGGTTTTAGTTTTCACTACATGTAATGGTTATATGATACTTATATTAGAAGAAGAAACATTTTCATGTTGTAAAGATGAGGACACTGCTGTGTCATTTTTGTATTTTGAGGAGCACTCTATTTGTTCAGTAATTTAATAGTTATATTATGTGATAGTTCTCGCATAGGGACTAATGCAAATCATGTTAGTTTTTATTTTTTCCCCCGTTATGTAACTTCTGAAGGCTGCACCTGCACTTTAGAAATTTCTCTTCACAGTCATAGTTAAGGTAACTTCTAAAATGTCATCTTGCTTAAGTAGATGACATTTGAACTTTTGGAAATGTACCCCTGGTTTCAGTATTTGTAGTTTAGTTACTGGAAAAGAGAAGTTGCTGTTATTTTTAATGCTCTAGTTAGATAGTTGTCAAGTTGTAAGGAGTGAGAAAATGATGACAGTTGTTCATCAGCAGTTCATTGAAGATAGGAAGTAGCTGCTGGAGCAGAAGTGGACCAGTTTACACTTAAAACATTCAAACCTGATTACACTGAGAATTTGCTTCACAGGCGAATTGTTCAATGCAGATGTCAGAGTGTGTTCACACTCACCTGATGCACATTATGGTACCAGAAATATTAAGTTTTATCTTTGCTCAAGCACAAGTTTTGACAGCTAGTATTGTGTTGATATTAGCCCAAAAGGTGTCATTTACTATTCATTTTGTTAGCAGAGCTCACCTGTGTACTTTGTTATTTATCCATTCCGAATGTTGATAATGAAACCAGCACTGAAACATTGCGGGAGAGATTTATTTATTTATTTCTACATTGTTTCAGCTTGTGCCGCCTCATAGATGTCACCAGTCTTGGAACGGTGCAAGAGGGGAAATTGCCAGATATGCACTTATGCTTGTGTAATTATGGCGGTGTAAACCCCAAACCTCACCCTGCAGTATACAACAAAGAATGCACTCATCTTACAGTGTACTATTATCCCTGTTTTAAATGACTTAAAGCATCTGGAGATGTTAAAAATGTCTTTTGTTTTTTGGGTTCTTCTTTATTTCAGGCAGGCTGCCCCCCACACTTCCCCATGGATTCCTGAAGTCTCCCTTTTATTGTTAATTTATTTTCTGACCTACTCCAAAGGTTATGGAACAATATAGCTGAGACTCAAGGTTTTGATTGTAAACTTTTTTTCCCCAACCCCACTCTTTCACTTTCTATAACTTTAAGGATATTGGATTGTTCGTGCAGTTAATCAGCAGAGCTATGGAGAGAAAACTGTGCCTTGGGGGTGGGGGGGGAAGATGTGGGCTCCATTAGGTTACTGAAATGTGTTAAAAAAAAAACGAAAAAAAACCCGACTAGGCCTGTAACCCCAAACTACCCGTTACTTCAAAGATGGACTTGAAAGAATCAATACCCTTTTAACATATTCTGTCCAAACTTCCTGACCCCCCCCACCCCCCACCCTCCTCTGTTGATTCATTATCATTTGTAATTCCAGATACACAGAACAATCAACCAGTCCTTTCTCCTTTTAGTTGCCCTCTTTTTTTTGTCTCCTTCATCAGTGCCGACCAATCTCTGTTATCTCTTTGAAGAGTGAAACCCAATTATCAAATCTGCACCTCACAAATCTATTTTCCATGTGTTTGAAGCTCAGTGATGACCTTAAAACAATGCACGCCACTTGAAGGAAAAACAAATGGAAAATGAAAATGAAAACATTTAAGAAGATTGCATTCTGGTCTGCAGACAGGTTATTAACAGTTTCACATTTATTTTGGAAATGGACCAAGTTGTATTATTGTACCTTTTGCCCCAATAAAAAGAACAGCCATCAAGTTTTTATTTTTATTTCTCTTAAAATCTGTATTTATTTGAGTTTCAAAGTTTGAGTTTATTGCCTTCTGTAGACCTTGTTTTATTCCCAGACATAATGTTTGTTGAATCCGCATATTAAAAGTGAAAGGTTGCATCAACATGGACCATTTTATTTCCATTGCCACAAGAGTTTACAAAGTGCAAATTAAACAGAAGAAACATGCATTTTTCATTGTTGCGTCATTCTTTCATGTTTCCTTACCCTTTCATTTTCACAATTCTGTATGGTATAGGATTTTGTTAGGAGCAGGTCCTTCATTAAGCAGGTTATTTGAAACCACAAAACTGAATTTCACAATTAGGTACTTCTTTTGAAGGAGAACAAAAAACAATTGCTATAAAACCTTCCAGTCCTCATGGTCTGATAGTGTTTAAGTCTTCATATTTTCTTTGTATGTATTATCTTACCAGTTATCCAGCTATTGTAACCTTAATGCTTGCAGGTCAATTCTATGCTATTGTCCTTCAATGACCTCCGAAATGGCCACACATTAGTTCTCATCTAAGCTTGAGCCTCTGAAGGGGAAGGCAATCCCTTGCAATCATTTTTGAAATTGCATCATTTTCAGACTAGCTGCTCTAATTCTTTACATTTACCTGTACATTCTGTCCATTGTAACTATCGTTGGAAAAATTGGTATCTTGAGGTAATGTTATTAATGTAATGTTCCTCCTGCAATCATTTTAATACATCTTAGCCAGTGATACGGTCAGGATGATGAAATCAGGATAATGGTGTTATTTCGGTATGTTTATTTTTAGCCACAGTTATTCACAAAATAGTTAGTGTCTTGGGGCTGTAGAGTATTTGCAGGATTTGTGAAACTAGCGGATATGTGGTAATACCTCACCAGAAAGCTTATCCTCCAAACTCGAAGTGACGGAGACAAACATTTGAAGTGTCTGACATGTAGCCCCCGGCTTACCTGCGACCCTCGCCAGGATAAGCAGTTTTGAACATGGATGGATGGATGGATGGATGGATGGATGGACATGTACCCCTGAGGTCTGTGGGTGGTGTAGCCTGCTTAACGGTGATGGCTGGTATTTTTATCAATTTTTTTTTTTTTTCTTTCAGGTCAATTAACAACTTGATTGTAGATCAGCTTTTTTTTGTGGTTTAATTTTGCGGAGAGATTTTGAGTACAGTAGTACTTTCTGATTGTAATTAGCTATTTAGACTGAGACATGATTTTGAATCACATTTGACAACAGTCAATTCAGCTGTTGATTATGTTGTATGAGATAATGAGTTTGGTCTTAAAGTTACAACTTAATTTACATACTGATTATAGGAAAAGGTGAATGTTACTGAAACATGTTGTGTAATCGGTACAGCCTGTATTTGGAATAATGAGGTCCTAGATCATACTAACAATGCATTGCATGTTTATTATTCCTCCACATGATGTGATAACCCCTACTGTTTGTTTTGGTTTGCATAGGATGCCAAGTATAATTACCCTGTTTACCCTTGTCTAAAAATGTTTTCTCTGAACATCTTTTAATTACGCTTTAATTTAGCTTTTAAAAAATTGTGATTAAAACTGAGATTAACATCTTATATATAGTATATATATTTTAATTGTTTTTAATAATTAGTTGAAATCCCCAATACATATTATATGTCAGTTTCTTAAAACTGAACGTTTTTTTTTTTTTTCTGCAGGAAGATAGATTAGGCTTAAAACACTTAATGACTTACATGTAAGGTAATTATTGGTTAAGAATGAGATTAAGTAAAGTAATCGGGTATCGAGCTGATAGAGATACAGGCAGTAGCATGTTTCCTTCCCTCTGCAATGTCTGTAAATACTCTCTGGCTGACAGTGTGTCTGTCCGCAGTGATGTGCATTACAGGAGTTTCAGTGTAGTTGTCACTCATGGTTCCTTCTCATTAGCTGTGGATTAAAAACTTAATTTCTAAAGTGGGGGCCAATTGAAAGTGAAGGTCTTAAGGCTCTGGATCCTATTATTGCCTTGATGTTCTTGTGGATTGTATTTTCCATTTCCTACTGTACTGTAGATCTTCTTTGGTTGAAAAAATATATAATTACATTTGTGCTTAATTGCATTTTCAATTGCCAACGCATTACTTTCTACATTTATTTCATTCTGACTGTCCTGTAAATTACATTTCTTACTAATGGGATCTGTATGATTCCATTATAAGAAAAGAGTTACTCTATGATCCCTAATAATTGATTGCATGCTGTTTGTCTCTTAATGACTTGGGAAGTTAAAGGGCTGTAGGCCAATTACAGAAATCACGTTATATGTTTGATTCTGTATGCTTGCATTATGTGAGCCAGTTATCTTTGTATTTGTAATACATGTATGTCAAGTTTTTTGTATTTACTTATTTTTCTGTGCAGTGATGCAGGCCAGTATTTAGAACCGTGTATTTCAGTTTTTTGTTTTTTAGTTTTTAAACAGAACTACAGTTTCTGCTTATTAACCCCAAATTGTGCACACTAGGCCAAAACATCCAGAATTAAACATCTTCTCCTGAATGAAGACCCAAAGGAGTTTAGAGATAAAGTTTGTGTTGTTTAGTTGTATGTTATCTTATGTTAACAGGCCTTCCTTTAAATCCTTTGCCTCTTGAGGGTGTCAGACAGAAGGTCTCTCTCCTGTGATTTGAGAGGGAGAGTTGAGGCCACAGATTTCTAACTGAAGACCTGTTTTAATTGAAGTGAAAATTAAGATTTTAAGCGTTACTAAAATGGCAGCCTTCAGCCACTTCAGAGAGAGCATGATGATGTGGAAACGTTTCTCTCAAACAAACAATATTATTTTAATTGCATGTCATGGCAGACGTACTATTCCACTGACTGAATTCTCTTCCTCCTATCCTTCGGTATAAGATACCCTTGCCTGTACTCTGAAATTCACTGCAGTGCCGCCACTTAAGACTGTGTGGGGAGAAATGTAAAGGCAATTTTGTGCCTGCTCCATTTTAGTTATGAAGCTGGGAGCTGATTTGTATGTTTCATAGCATTGCTTGTGTGGGCTGCTCGGATGTATCCCTTGGCGAGACGGAGATGGTACCGTCCACTGCTGTGACTGCATCCCCTCCCCCCCCCCCCACCCTGTCCTAATTGGTGACGGATGGGTCTGCTGTGCCAGTTCCTGCGAGTCAGTCCGTACAGTGGCACAATAGTTTCCTTGGTACATGAAGCCGAGTGCTGCGGTCTTTACCTACTCAGCTCACAAGATTGTTTGAAACACAAACTGGTGCCGACTTGAGGATTTCGGGCTCGTCTGTGTAGTTCTCTGCTTGGTCAGGCAGACTGGGAGCAACTGTGACTGGAGTACCACGCAACGGTGGAGCCATCTTATGATGCTTGCTGGGCGTAGGGACAACAGTAGGTATGGAAAAGAGTGCTCTATCCTTGTGTTTGGAGCACAGTTTTGTGTCTTGCTTCGTGAAGTGTTTGTTTACTTTCCTGTTGCAGAAAGCAGATAAGCAAGTGTGCGCCACAGGTTCAGTTATATAGCATGTCCAGCTCCCTTTGTGTATGGCTTGGCAACGTACACATTGCCAGCAATATCTGTAGATTTGGAGGGCTGAAACACTGCAAAACTAATTTGTCATTGATAGAAAATGAGTAGAAAGAGCCAAACAAAATGTCCATAATTAAAATCAAAAGTGGCATTCACAAATAAAAACTAGTTAGTAAAACCTCATATGGTGCTACTGAAAGCATTTACTGAATGTGAAGTTACACAGCTTTATAAACTCCAGCCAGATAAACAAACATAAACAGATCTTATATGAATTTATAGAATAATAAGTACAATATACTGCACCAGTGTTTTTTTTTCATTTATTTAATGTATTTAACATTAGTGTTTTTAAATCCAATTTGAAATAGTAGGCTTAGTCATTTCTCAGTTTATTGAACTAATTATAATTGAATATGTTCTTAAAATTATAAACATTGCTCATCATTATTTACATTTTTGCATCTGATTGTTTTTCTCTCTTCACAAAGAGCTGGTCACTTGGGTAACAGCTACTAGAACAAGATATGCCCAGTTGTAACTGGAAAATGGGAATGGACTGAAAACTGTTCATTGTAACGTACTGTTTTGCACAAATGGGTTCTAAAACTTAGCACAGAAGACAAAGTTGAGATTTTTCATTGAGGAGAAATTAAGTGAAGTGAAATGTAGTTGTAACTGACATTCAGATTTCATGCTTACAGTATGAAGCAATCATAATACATTATTTAATGGTATAGAACAAGCCTGCCCATGCTTTTGTTTTGATTAAAAAATGGAGTAGGAAATTAAGACTGATTCATTTAAAACCTGCTCAGTGTCGCTGAAATGGCTGATCTAAAACAAAGCGGGGCATCCGTGGAATAGACTGCCTCTCATACAGTATAGTAAAATACATCAGCAGGGAAGGGGGAAATCGGGTCTCTGCTTTGATGTACGTAATGGAGTGTACATTAAGTCAGTGAAGCTACTACTGATAGCATTCCAGAAGATAGCAGTGTTCTTAGAAATATAGCACTATACAGTTATTGTTTTTTAGCGATTCAGTTAGTTCAATAAATATTGCTCATTAAACTGTACTTATTTATGAACATCACTTCAGATTTTGTTGAACACTGATTTAGACTTCATTCTTATGGCATTCTGTGGTCTACCACTCTGTTGAAATAGATCTAATAAACTTTGTTCAATGATCGAATCAGGTTGTCTCAAATGAAGGGAATACATTCAACTACAACTGCTTGTGGTCATGTGAAGGTTAGGCATGTGCCGCCATTTTTAATTGCATTCCTGACAACTTCTTAAACTCGATACTGTAATTTTGAAGGTGTCACCTTTCAATTGGATAGGGGCTGTGTGATTGAAGCCGCAGTCGGTCTGGCATCACTTGCAGCAGGCAGAGAAATACCTTTCTCTAGACCATGATACGATGGAAGTGGCAGTAGTTACCGTTTCTGTGTCAGCTTTGAGCAACCTAAAACAGACTTGTTTTGATTGTAGCGTCCCCCCACCCCCCACATGGCAAAGTACAGGCATCTTGAAAGCGATTACATTACTTATCAGATTAAAACCCTATCAGCATGTACAATAATATAGGGTTGTTACCTTCTTCAGGAACACATGCTCGTATATAGCAGTATGTTTTCGGAACCATGATTATTTGCCAGAGCCCACCAGATTTAAGTTGCAGCAACGTTATTGGTTCTGAATCATGATGCATGTGCAGTGCTTGTGTTTTTGCCAAACAAGGAATCTAGTGATACTAGTCAGATGATTATGGTTACATTTGATTGAAGCCGGACAGGATGTCATTTTGGGTGACATAACTTCCTTATAACAGAAGGAAATGTCCACAGTCATAACATGGTGCCAGTTAGTGAGGGTTTGGATTTTTGATCTCCTAAGCATATAAGTATTCTAGGCTACTTTTGGGGTTAACCACATCTCAAACATGATCACATGTAGTCAGTCACAAACACTTCATATTTTATGTATTGGTGTATATATCCTCTGTCCTCCTTGCAGTGTTCTTAGGCCTTGCTTGTAATTAATTGTAGAGGCCTCATAAGTGCTGAAATATCCTGAAAACAGTTAAATTCAACTGGAGAAATCTTTGTCAGCTCAGATGCAGCCCGTGGCCTGCATTGGCCCTGTGCATTCCTGCTCCGGTTTGCCTGGAGATTGCCTAGCATCTGAAGAGAATCTGAAGTCAAATGCAAATACAACAGTTTAAATTAATGCTTAATAACGTGCCAAAAGTCACTAATTTAGATTTATAGTGTTACAATTCACACAGATGCAATATGAAATGGTGCACATGTAAGAAACACAAACAAAACATGGTTGCTGTGGTGCTTCTCTAATATCTGTAATTTGTTTCTCATGTTTTAATACAATACTGAACTGTATGATATGCTGTCAAGTTAAATTGTATTTTCAACTTTTAGACTGTCTTGCAGTCTACATCACAGTAATTCATGATGATTTGTTTTGGTTATTTCCTTAAAGTACTGAAAAAAAGCAATGTTGCATAAAGTTGTGTTTTGTGTCCTAGTGCTTTTTTTCTTCTGGAAGTTATTGAAATTGGCATACTGTTATAAAATAGACGACTCACTGCAGGGCAAAAACCTTATCTAGTACCTTGTGTCCTACAGTGCTAAACGTACAGACATCATTCAGCAAATGTTCCCTATCTGTCAGTTTGAAGTCTCATTAGTCTGGAGCTGAGAATGTTCGACCCATAATTACTTAATTCTTGGTATCACTTTAGACTGGTGTCAAGTGAACTGATGAATTGTTTAATAATAATATGAATTGGCCTGGGCTTAGACCAAGAACCTGCCAAGTAATATTTGTCAAAAGGATGGAGCTCTCAATTAATTCATCTGATATTTGTAGAGTATTCTTTTGCATTATGTTGTTTAGAAACAGTAATCCTTTAAGAAAACAATCTAGTGAAATAAAGTAAAGGTTTATTTTCTGGCCAAGAGTCTAATTGATTATACAATGGGTCTGATGAGACAATATGAAATAAAAATAAAATGTAGAAATATAGGTATGAAGTGACAGACATGTTTGGTATTCTTAGAGGTACAGCAAGATGAGCCCTACAATTTGGAATGAATTAATTGCTCAAGTGACGGATGTGTAAATCTTTCATAGCAAAGATGCTGGCAGCTCATGCAACACAGACCAAAGGAAAGCACACTTGCGTCTATTGAAAGGGCTTGTTGAGACTCGTCCATGCACATTATCTGACTTTGCAATGTTTAGTTAAAGGTCGGCATAATAGAACACAGTTACATTTCTGAATGTTCAACATTGAAACCAATCTTTTTATTTTTTACTTCCTAATAGCAGTTGCAGTTGTAAATAAAGGATACTGTAAATAGTTATAGATGCAACATTAAAACATTACAGAATGCATCAGTTTATATTCTTGCATCCTTACTTAAATGATCATCGCTTGTTTTTCCTACCAGCGAGTGAATATTAAAGTGCTGTAAGTTCTTTGGGAATGGATGCAGAATGTTGTGCTTGGTATTTACATGTTGTTGTAAGTAAAGTATTGTCCAATTGACCATGAAATGTTCTAATACGGGTTTTGTGCACAATACAATCACTTGTCTGTTCTGCATTTACTGAAAAGGCCCTGCATGCACAGTACAGTAGATATTGCTCTTGCAGAACTAGATCTGCTTGAGTAGAACAAGTTAAGCTTAAAGTTATAAGCTATAGTTGTGCTAACTTCTCTATCTGCTTGTAATAGGGATGTTTGTATTAAAATACTGGAAATCCACACAGTGCCCTTTATATGTTTAAAGCAGTTTAAGTGGTATGTTTGCTGTTTTTCAGGTAATGTTTCTTTGTCTTTGCTAATGCGGTCTGTGGTTCTTGAAAAGGCCTTCCACTTTTCCGTCTTGGAAAATGGCACAATGGTGTTCCTTGCTGTGGTCGACATTATTAATGCTAATTATTAATATTAACATGGCCAAAGCGTGTGACTGTCTTAATCAATAATAATACAAAAATAAATAGATAGATTAATTAATTGATGACAGTGACACTGTGGAGCTCTATCTTTGCACAAAGATGTGGTGGAAATCAAAAGTGGTCAAAGTGGAGTGTATTTTTGAACCAATTATCTGAGAGAAGTGTCTTGCTGTGAACACAAGCCATTTTATTTTTGAATCCGGTTGCATGAATGGGAGCTGCCTTCGTCTCCCAAGACCCAATTGGGTTTTCCAGTCTTCACTTAGGTACGTAGTGGCGAATCTTGTGGGATCTGAAACTGCTGCTTATTCCGAATTGTAATACTAAAAGGATGGGAAATAACTGTTGATTCCAAAATATATTTTCCTCAAAAGGAAGCTACTCTGCCTTTGGTTCATCCATCACATGTTAATTTGCTGTGCTTGCTAACCAGCCATCACCTGTGAACTACAGCTGTGAGATCCCCTACGTGTGGGGATGGTTTCCAGCACAAAACAATCTCCTTAAACAAATAAAATAAATAAATAACAATTGCATTGTCCACAGCACTGAGGCTCTGACCTGCTGTGAGCTTTGTCAGGCGCTGCTGCTCAGACATATGGTAGATGCACCCACTGCTGCTCCCGGGACCATAGCTCACGATAACAGTCAAGCCCCCAGCCAGGAGAGAGTCTGGATGAAACCTATTTAAGAAGTATATCAATACCAAGCACAAAGTATATTTACAGCTGAATGTGAATCCCACAGCTTACTGGCAGACCTGACAGAATAGATTTACAATACAGAAGAATAAAATCCCTTTCCAAATTTGGGGTAAATAATTTCCCCGGAAATAAATCAAAATCCAAACACTGTAATTGAAGAGACTGTTTTCAGTTATTTATTTGAGAAGCAAAAGTTTTCTGCATGTTTTTAAGAGGGAGTGCAATATCTGCACCTAAATTTAAAATGATAAGTGTGTTGGGAAGATTCACAACATTAAGTTATTTGTTTCCTCTTGTTGGTGTTTGATGTAATATATTTAAGTTTTTTTCCCCCCTAATCAAAAAAGATAAGATGATGGTCCCAATTTGTGTTTACCTTTCTAGCTCGAGGACTGCTTTTTTCTCTGAAGAAGTTGATCATTTAATTATTGGAGGAGACCTGTCTTTATTTCCGAGCGAAAGTACCATTCATGCTGGTTTGTTTTGTTTGTGGTTGCTAGTTATTCATGGATTTTGCCACACACTAATAAGCTTGGAAGTAAGCTGTACAGAACCCTTATACAGTAATTACACTGCATTAAAGAAGCTTAAAGCAATTCCAGAAGTTTCATTGTGCATTTCTGTGTCTGCTTTGAGCAGAAAATGTGGGCTAGCTCTTACCGTATCCCTGGATCCTTGGATGGGGGTGCTTATATTTTTAGTCAGCCAAATGCTTTTGGCTTCACAATTTCCATTCCTGAAGTGTTGCTGTCTGTTTCTATGGGGCTCTTTGCATTTGCATTTAGTTTGGGAATAAATTGCTGTCGCAGACTGAAGTGTAAAGATGTGCTACTAATTAGTGTGGAATTTTATTTGAAGCATCATTTTTTTTTCAAAACAATACCCCTTGCGTATAACAATACATATCAGCCCAGTACCCAAGATTTGGTTGTTGCCAAGGAAACTAGATGAGGCCTTGACAGAATACACAAATCATTCATTCGCTTGCCCGTCTCTTATTAGTCTTGTCGCACTTTTCACACACTTGTCCGATCATTGACAGTCAAAGTTTCTAGCAGCTCGGTGCAGAGCTTTTGCTGCCAGTCAAAACTGACAGGCAGCTATAGTCTTGAAACCCTCGTGGTCTGGGTAACTGAAATGGTGTATGTGCATGTGCAGTTTCCCACGTGAGGGTTTAAAAGTTATCAACCTGATAACCGTTTTCATTCTGTTTGTTTTTCGTGGAGATGGGTTTATTGATTTTAAAAATGGTCAAAGGAATACCCACCAGGTGAATATAAAAGAACTACAGGAACACAGGGGGGCTGGGTTAAATTAAAAATGTTTGTGGTATGAATCGTTGGTAGATGCATTAGCGGTATTAAATTGGATCATTCTCATGCTGCTTAAAATTTAAACAAAGTGCATTCAGCAAATGGAAGAGAAATACAAGCATTCCCTAGGCTTACTTTTACCCCCTCCCCGATAAAACTCAATGTATGCAGAGAGAAAATATGGTAATGCTGCATTTCACTTAGCATGCCAAAATTAGGCCAGCTTTGCATGTTATGGACCTACGTCTTATGCCATTACTGGATCAATGTAATTTTGCTCATTGACCTAAGGTTGGACAAGTGTTGTGCAGACAATGGTAAGGCTTTTTGGCAGCATTATTTTAGTATCCAACATGATTAATTTTAGGCCTAGAGCCCACTCCCCCGTTCAGTATTATTGGCGGCTATATATTTTTAATGCCCTTAAATTGCATAAGGTAACCATTCCTAGAAGAATAGTGCTGAGAAGCAGGTAGAGCAATTCAAGTGTGTGTTTTCATTCTTTAGCAGTTTGTTTCCCAATACATGAATTTCAAATGGGTCGTCTACCTTCTGAGGGGAATTCTGTCCATGGAATAATCAAGCCCTAATATAATTCACTCTGCTGCTGCTCAAGGCTGCCTTCAGCAGGGAAGAGCTTTAGTCATTATAGTTATCTGTAGTTTATTTGAGATGTAGGCCCTCCAGCGAGGAGCCTCCAGTGATGGATGTTAACTGGTTGACGATTATAGTACGGCTGACCGTGCATATATTCCATTGGCACTGTGTAAACTGATATCTGCTTTTCCTGTTGGAGATACTTGACAAATCATGTGCCCGATTGCATTCCATCTGGAACTTCAATTCTCCATTTTGTAGGTACATAGGTGCATTTGCATCAGGCCTTGTGGTGATGACGTACTGTACAGATTATATTAGAATTTTTGTGAGTGCAGAAACATCAGCTATATTATGTGGTAGGGGCCATCATAGTTTACTATTTAGTTTACAACTGCAAGTGAATGTTTTAAAACTGAACAGGTAGTCATTCCACTCTGTAATCCCTATGAGAAGCACAGCCTGGAAAAACAGCATTCATTTATTAATGTATGTCTTTCCTCAGTAGAAAACGGTCTCCGAACTAGTCTCAGTGCATGTGCACTTGTTGAGAAGAACATATCTTCCTGGAAATGTGTGCACATTCATTGCACGGTGCAGTGAGCATTTTAGCGACTCTACATATGCTGTTACTGTAGGGGTGAACTCTTCTCCAGTTTCTCAGTTTTAAATCCTTTTTGCATTGGGTAAGCCTGTTGGCTGTGTTATAAACGCAAGGCCAGACTACCAATAAGAACCAAGGAACTGATTCAGCTATCTTTGCAAATTAGCAGCAAAAGATAAAAATTGGGGGGGGAAAAGAAAACATACATGCCTTTTGCGATACAGCACAATCGAGTGCGTTTCATGAAAGTCAGTGACAAGATTTTATTTATCTGTACTATTCTGTAACAGATTTAAATGGAAAAATACAAAGGATGGCTGGCATGCGTGTGTGTTTGGATGTGTGTGTTTATTTTTTGTGCAGATGGTGGACTTGATATGAAATTAAATATGCAGGCCTTTTCACTAGCACGTATTTTATTATCCTTTTTGGGGAAGTTCAGTCCTTTGAATATCCATCAGATGAGACTGATGAATCCTGGCAGGTCTTAAGACATGCTCCACAGCTCTGTGTTATATCTCAATTCCCATCATTGTCTCAGGAGGTCTACAGCCATGTCTAGAGAATCAGTTTTGACAAATGGTCTATAAATAGTGCTTTCGAACAAGGGCCTCCAATGTCTGTTCCAGCAATCCTCTGTTTGTTCCCTCGGCTTCTGTGTGCAATTCCAGGATTTCAGCTTCCTTCCAGGAGGCAGGGTTTGAATCCGATCTCCACAGGTATCAAGGGCTTTGCGTCCTGTTTCATGCAGTGTTACTTATGTGCAGGTGACTCATTATGATGAAGTAGTGTTTTAAATGCTCAGTTCTGTAAAAGTCCTTGAAATGTTTGCAAAACCTTGGCAATTAATGAGACAGGTTAACAATTGTAGTGCACAGTAGTGCTCATTAGCACAGAATGCAGAGATCATTATACAATTTAAATAAAACAATAAAGAATATTAAATTAGGTGTAGCAGCAATCTAAAGTTTATGGTTCATTTATATTAATTTCTCTTCCCATGCTTAATACCACAAACCACCAATACATTTTCTATGAACGTTACAAATAGATTAATGAATCCAAAGAAAAGCAAGACATTTTGGTTTTCTTTTTTGTTTAGAACTGTGATTTTGGAATTTCTATGGAAAAATAAAATAAGAAATTAAATTCAGTAGTTAGGAATAGCACCACATCTATGTTTATATTGTTTACGTGGCATAAGTACACAGAAATGTGGAATCTAACCGTGGACATGTCTGACTGCCAGTAGCTTCCTGACTGTGCTTGATTTATACCATACAGTAAGACTGAAACAAACAATAGGAGCAGCTGATTCTATTATTAAAACTCCCTTCGCTGTACAGTAGGGCATCCACCTGGAATGCAGTGTTGGCTTCTTATCTTTACTTTTTGCATTGGTTTTATTCTTGATAATATAAGTGATATATAGGCAAGGCTTTGAAGTACAAGAAAGTGAAATTGTAGTCTCTGTGCTGACAGCAGTGAAACTCCCAAGACAGCGGTGTTGGAGCCGAGAAAATGGAGCAAAGCCAGCACAGCAGCCTTTCACAGTGAGTGTGCAATTCACTACAGCGTGCTACATGTAGGGTATCTCTCGCCCAGCACTAGACTGATGTGAGCTGCTGCATGTGAGAGGAAAATCAAGGTGTTTTATAAATGGATACTTATTGTTTTTAAATGGAAACGCAGCGCAGGCGTTGCATCCCAGTTTGGAAGAGGTGAATTGCTGGTCACTGGGATCTGCCCTCACACCCCTGCAGTGATGGGCTGCTGATCACTGTACGCTTGCCTCCCTTGTGATGGAACTAGTCCACATAGCTGCTTCTTGCAGAACTATTATTGTGACTGCAAAGCTATAGTGGCCACCAGAGGATCAATACAGGATCCATTAGGTGTCCTGCAGTGACAGGGCATGGGTGTATGAGGTCAGTGCAACCAGACCACTTGCACTGAATTAGACTTCTGCAAAGCATTTTTATGTGAGAGCTGTGGATCTTTAGTAATTGACATGGAATTAATTGTGGATTTATGTGGACCATAAAGGACAACAAATGCTGTGTGTTTAAATGTGACCAAATGCCCTGTCATGGCAGATCATAAGGCAGATGATGATAATAATGGTCTGATTCAAGACTTCTAACCTCTACTTTTGGGAGTCATTTTAATGGAAGGCTTACATGCAGTCACTATTACAAAGTAAAGATATGTGAGATGGAAATAGCAGGACATTCTAACTGCATCTTTGCTTTCTTTTTCTATTTTTTCTTTGGCACTTTAGCAGACAATGAAAGGGAGCGTGTGAGCTATTCGTAGATAACTAAATAATATGGCTGCACTGCAGAGCACAAGTTAAATTCAGTGATACATCAAGGTGTGAAAGTACACCAGTAAATGGTGTTAAAATGTTTTTCACTTTCTCAAAATATATGAAACACATCAGCTTAATATAGAAAATATGTTGTTGCTGTTGAGGATTTTATAACTTAAAAATTAGAATGAAAATGTATTATTATTATTATTATTATTATTATTATTATTATTATTAATCTTCCCACATGACCAAGGGCCAGATTAAATCAAAATTTTGACCCACCCGCTAATAGCTTTCTTTATGTCTGTTATTCATTACAAGTGGGTTATTATAACCTACTGACTTTATTTGTGAAATCATATTTATGTTACTGCTTCCAAATTCATCCTTACACATGAAAAACAAACAATAGTCAGCCAGCTTTAACTATAAAAGGTAACTGTTCTTACACCAACACTGCACAGTAGTGTTCCTAACAACGAACATAAATACCATTATTATTCTGAAATAATATTGCTGAGCCATTGTATTATTTTTCCACATGTAGAAACCCTGTATCTTCAGGGTTATTAGTCTCCTTCTGAACTGCCTAAAACCTTCTGTGCTTCGTTTTCTGGACTGCGAAGATACAGGACTCTCTGATGTAGACTAGCTTTACTTTTTTACCTAACACAATGCCGTTTCTTCTTTTGTTTTCACAAGGGGAGCGGCTACTACAGGCTCCTCTGTGCACTGCTCCCTTTCATCTGACAATAACAGACACTGAGAAACAAAACACTTTGAAAGTTTCACACCAGACGATCCCTGGTCCTGGAGAGCCACTGTGGTTTTTGATTTTTGATCCACATTATTGTTGTTATAACTACCCCCATCAATTAACTTTAAAAAAACAATTGTCAATACATTTTACACCAATTTGTTGTCAGGTATAGTCAAACTGAAATTTGGTGTCTGGAAAGCATCTATTGGGAACATTTACATGATGGTGTTTCTAGCATGTGTCCAGATTTATTTTTTGGGATGGGAGGTGAAATCATTACAAAAACCTGATCCCTACAGCCCTGTCATTCTGTCTAGTGGAAACAGTAGGATTTTCTGCTGTAACTTGGAAATTGCTTTCAAGAACGTATGCTATAATGCAAGTGTTTGCCAAGCTTGTGGTTTCACAATGGCTGATGCATCCAGCCCCTGCGAGGAAAATACAGCGGTTCCTCACAAATTCAATGTCATGCTGACTCTTATAATGATAAAATAAGTATTGAAGATGTCTGATTTGGCGGGGCGTGGGGACAAGCAGGGACAATGTTTGATCTCCACTCATTTTATTATCGGAGGACGGGGTGGTGTATCCAGATGGACGCAAATACCCCGAGTTCGTAGACGGGTCATGTTTTTTTCTGCCTGGACTGAAAGAACACATGAACAGCTGCCATTCTGCATTAACAGAGAGGGACATCCTCAGCAGCTGGCTGTGTTACTTTATTCCACAGGCAATTCTGTACGGAGCTGATCTGCTCTAGTCTTTGTGTTTTTCCCATATGGCAAAAGTGAAAAGTCTGTATTAAACAGCTGAAGCAGAGATTTAAGTGTATTCCAATTCATCATGTTATACCATACACATCTCCTGTATGAAACTTAAAAATGACTTTTTACTGATGTCATTAATGCTGGGATATGTGATGTATGTCTGATTTTGACATCACACACACACAGATTTAATTCCTGAAAAAAGCTACAAAATACCTTTTTAAACAGTGTGGAAACAGCATTCCTGTAAATCCCAGATTAATACATGAACTCATATTGGCTTATACCCTTCTAATTTGAATCTAAATGCTTACTAAATGCAGCCCTTTACATCTGAAAAAGCTCTTAACCACTGTCCCATTTATGCTTTAAAGTCTCCATAAAAGCTCTAACAGTAGAAGAAGAGACAATTCATAGAACGTACTTTGTTTCTTTACAGCAGTTAGGTGCTGCCTAATTGAATTTAGTGAATCAGTAACAAAAGCCTGCTATGTACAGTTTCTACATGTGAATTCAAGTGTGTAGTGAAGAAAACCTAAATGACAGTTATTTAAAGTGCTGTACCGAAGCCTAAAATACTTTTTCTTTTTATTCCGTAGACTGGGAGTAATTTCTTCTACTTCATTGATATAAATAAAACTTACCTTCAGGGGAAAGCTGTGATGTGAAGGCACAAAACGTTGTCAGAACAGTTTACAGTAACTGTACATTTGGTGAAAAAAATCCTAAATGTATTTATCGCGCTGTATGGATTGATGAGCAAGTTAAAATAATGAAGTATTTAAAGAATTCAGACAATAGAAGTCCGATTAAATAATTTTTCCAAGTTGCATCAGTGCTTTTCTGATTTTGGTTAATTTCTTTCAAATTTTGTAACATTTGATTCAGGCATTGTGCACCAATGGACCATTTTTTCATACATCTGATCTGTGGATATGAATCAATTATTGCTCAAAATAGTGTTTTATTCATCTATAGATTGTCTGAAAATGAATCTGCTACTGTCTTCGGAAATAAATGAGTTTTACAATAGAAGCAAATACAGTCACAGCCTGTTAACTGATTCCCTGTGTATTCTTGAAGCTTGATGCCTGTGACTCAGTTTTCTATTTTTGTTCTTTGAGCACAGTTCATAATATTTTCTTGCAGCACATTGAAACCAATATCTAGAGGATTATAATATAGCAGAGTTATTTATTCTTTAAATTCACCTAGAAGAAAAAGTAGGTTAATAAATCTATATTTTCTTTCAAGCACTATAGAGAATATAAGAGATTTTTAAATTAGTATGGTGTGAGAATATTCTGTACCTCCTGTGGTAAGAGAAAAGCAAACATGATCATACAGCATCTGCCATGTAGGCAGCTTGCTCAGTAAACCGCAGACACATATTGGTGGATCTTGATTTTAAAGTAGTTTCTGACCTCTCCAGTACTGGCGTTCACTCGACCAGGCTGGATGGAAACACTCTTCGGATTTATATATTTTCCCCCTCTCTCTCCCATTTCCTGAGCAGGGCAGGCTTTGTCCTGAGGAGGCCGCTGAAGATGAACATGGTGAAGAGGATCATGGGGCGTCCGCGGCAGGAGGAGTGTAGCCCGCAGGACAACGCCCTGGGCCTCATGCACCTGCGTCGGCTCTTCTCTGAGCTCTGCCACCCCCCACGTCACATGACCCAGAAGGAGCAGGAGGAGAAACTCTACATGATGCTTCCAGTCTTCAACAGGGTGTGTGAAAGGAGCGGGGTGGGAAGGTATTAGCATAGGAGTGGCAACAAAAACAACAGGGTGCACGAAGAGATGCAATCTGATTTAGACTCTAAGATTTAAAAAGTGGCACTTCAAATTTTGTTTCTGTGAATTTTCCGCATCAGGCGGAGAAAAAATAAAGAAACAGAAGTTTTCAAATCCAATACCATTTGATCTTGACCAAGCTTGTGGTTTCGTCTGTACGGTGAAACAACGTGGTTTTTCAAAAGTTAATAGACCACTGTATTCCAAACCAACAGGGCACATTAACTGCAGCTACCACATGGGGACCGCACACAGGAAAAATGTGGTGGTTTCTGTGGCTGGCAGTGCCATATCAAGTGAGCCTCAATAGAAAACACCTGCGTCTCCTGCTGTTTTTATTCTTGCTGCCTGTGCTTGGAGCCTGTAACACTGTTCGCACCAGGTCTACTTTTCGTAAAGCCAGCCAGAGAAAACAGATGTTGCCTGCCATTGCTAATGAAATTGTCTAGCAGCTGAAGCTCCAGAAATATACTACTTGCTTAAAATGTCTTTTATACCAGGATTAAAACAACTTCAGTTTTACAGTGGTTTTGATGTTGGACTAGTGTAGAATGCATTTTTTTTTGCCTAGGGACTGGAGCTCATTACTTGTATTCTGATATTCTAGTGTTCGTTGGCAGCAAGGCAAAAGAAAGAAAACATAATTAATTATTTAATTTGAGGTTGAAGAGATGTACGAAAAACTTCCAGAAGATTATTTATGCAACATTATTTTCTTTGGATTCCATAAACAAATTACAAAGCATTTTGTAGGAAATCATAACTTTGGGAAAACTTTGTGCATTGAGCTGAACTGGAAATATTTCCATTAAAGCTAAACCCTGAAATAACAGAATTAGACAAATGTACATCAAAACTGCATGTAGACCATTTCTGGCAAAGATACACTGACGTATGGGTGATGTATGGATATCTATAAGGACAATAATGCCATGTGCATTCGAATAGTCACTTTTTTATTATTATTATTATTATTATTATTATTATTTTTATTTCTTGGCAGACGCCCTTATCCAGGGCGACTTACAACATAAGTGCAAACAAAGTGCAAAAATACAGTGAAGTACAAGGCATCAATCATTACAAATTCAATTTAGCTAAAACAGCAATTCAAAATAATACATTTTACAAATTCCAATTTACATTTTACACAAGTACAGTAAGTGAGGTCCTACATCCTGGACGGTGAAAGCTAAGTGCTGTCAAGATGTAGGGTCACAGTCAAGGGCTACGGGAAAGGGAGCAAGGAGGAAAACAATCAAGAATGCGAGAAGCATAATAAAAACTGTGAAGTGCTATCTAGCAGGGATAGAGGACTAATATTACAAGTACTGTCGGAAAAGATTCGTCTTGAATAAGCGCCGGAATGAGGTCAAGGACTCTGCTGTTTTGACTTCGGTGGGCAGGTAGTTCCACCATTTAGGGGTCAGGGATGAGAAGGAGCGGCTCTGGAGGAAGGAGAGTGGAGAGGAGGTAGAGTTAGTCTTCTGTCACTGGAGGAACGCAGTGGTCTGGAGGGGATGTATGGAGAGACGAGTGACTGAAGGTAGCTTGGTGCAGTGTGGTCGAGACAGCGGTAGGTGAGGGTCAAAGTCTTGAACTGAATGCGTGCCGGTATCGGGAGCCAGTGGAGGGAGCGGAGCAGTGGAGTACCGTGTGTGAATCGGGGGAAAGAGACAATACCAGACGAGCCGCAGAGTTCTGGATGAGCTGGAGCGGCCGGTAGTAGATGCAGGCAGGCCGGCCAGGAGGGAGTTGCAGTAGTCCAGGCGGGAGAGGACCAGTGACTGGACGAGTAGCTGAGTCGAGTAGTCGGTGAGGAAGGGACGGATCCGGCATATGTTGCTCAGGAAGAATCTACAGGTGCGTGTCAGCGTGGTGATGTGCTGGGTGTAGGAGAGTGCAGGATCGAGGGTGACTCCTAGATTTTTAGCGGAAGAAGAAGGAGAGAGTGTGGTGGATTCCAAGGGGATCGAGATGGGGAGGTCAGCAGAAGGTGAGGAAGAGTGGGGGAAAAAGAGGAGATCTGATTTGGAGAGGTTGAGCTTGAGGTGGTGCGAGTGCATCCAGGCGGAAATAGCAGACAAGCAGGAAGAGATGCGAGAGGGGATGAGAGGGTCAGAAGAGGGAAAAAGATCTGGGCATCATCAGCATAGAAGTGGTAGGAGAAACCATGGGAAGCGATGAGGGGGCCCAGGGAGCGAGTGTAGAGAGAGAACAGGAGCGGGCCCAGGACGGAGCCTTGGGGAACGCCTGTGAGGAGAGGTTGGGGGGTGGATGAAGAACCTCGCCATGTCACTTGGTAGGACCGGTCACTGAGGTAGGAGGAGAACCAGGTGAGAGCAGTCCCAGAGACCCCAAGGTCAGCGAGGCAGGAGAGGAGGATAGAGTGATCAACGGTGTCAAATGCTGCGGAGAGGTCAAGGAGGATGAGGACTGAGGAGAGGGAGGCCACCCGAGCACAGCTGAGGGAGTCGGTGACTGCCAGGAGAGCCGTCTCAGTGGAGTGAGCTGTGCGGAAGCCGGATTGCAGAGGATCAAGGAGTGAGTGTTGGGACAGAAAGTCAGAGAGCTGATGGTGGACCGCCCGCTCAAGAGTCTTGGAGAGGAAGGGGATAGGGAGACAGGATGGTAGTTCTGAGGAGAGGTGGCATCAAGGGTTTGTTTCTTGAGCAGTGGGATGACAGCATCTTGTTTAAATGCAGAGGGGAAACAGCCAGAGAGGAGTGAGGAGTTGAGGATGGAGGAGATGAAGGGGAGAAGATCAGGAGCGGTTACTTGGAAGAGACGAGAAGGGAGAGGGTCCAGGGCACACGTTGTGGGTTTGTGACGTAGGAGGAGAGCAGAAAATTCAGCATCTGAGAAAGGCGAGAAGGAAGAAAAGGAAGCTTGATTGGTGGGAGGTTTCGGTGTGATGGGAGATGAGGGTGGAGTATTGAAGAGCCTGTGGATGTCTGCAATCTTGGAGGAGAAGAAGGAGGAGAAATCATCAGCAGTGAGAGATGGGGGAGGGGGGGCAAGGAGGGAGGAGAAGGTGGAGAAGAGTTTGCGAGGGTTGTTGACAGTGGATTTGAAGAAAGATTGGAAGTAAGACTTCTTGGCTGAGGTGAGAGTGGACGAGAATGTGGACAGTAAAGAGCGGTAGAGTTCGAGGGCAGATGGGAGTTTGGTCCTTTTCCACTTCTGTTCGGTGGCACGCAGACTAGTTCGGGTTGCACGGAGAACAGCAGAGAGCCAAGGCTGAGGAGGGGAGGGACGGGCAGGATGAGACGCGAGAGGACAGAGAGAGTCAAGGGAGGAGGTGAGGGAGGAGAACAAAGAGGAGGTAGCACATTTGATGGATAGATGGGAAAAACAGTCAATGGAAGGTAAGAGAGTGAGGGCAGTGGAGGCAAGGGTGGAGGGGGAGACAGAGCAGAGATTACAGCGGAAGGTGACAGAGGGAGTGGGTGGGTTGAGAAGAGGGGAGAGAAAGAGATTAAGTGGTGGTCTGAGATGTCCATGTCAAGTGTTGAAGGGGACCAGCCTCTAGAGAAGATGAGGTCTGTGAGTGGGGGGAGACGGGGAGAGAGAGAAGTTAAAGGAGTGAAGAAGAGGAAGAAGTCTGGCACAGTGGGAAGGGTTGGAGAGGTGGAAGTTGAAGTCTTCCAGGAGGATGGTAGGTGAGGACAGCGAGGGGAGGGAGGAGAGAAGAAAGTCGAGTTCATCCAGGAAGGAGGTGAGTGGACCAGGTGGACGGTAGAGAACTAGAAGGAAGAGGTGAGAGGGAGAGGTGATTTCCACTGCATGGAATTCAAAGCTGTAGGTTGTGATAGAGGAGAGAGGGGTGGACAGAGAAGAGGAGAGAAGGGGAGAGCAGGAGCCCTGTTCCTCCTCCCCGCCCGGTGAGACGAGGGGAGTGGGACAGGACAAAGAGAGAGGATAAGGCAGCAGGGGTGGTAGAGTTGTCTGGGGAGATCCATGTCTCGGTGAGAGCGAGGAAATCCAGAGACTGGTGGGAGGCGAAGGCGGAGATGAAGTCGGCCTTGTTGGAAGCTGAGTGGCAGTTCCACAGGCCTCCAGAGAGTGGAGTAGTGGGGAGGGAGGAGGAGGTGTGGAGAGGCAGAGAGATGAGGTTGGAGGGATTAGGGAAACAATGGCGCGCAGGTGCATGCCGAGAGGAAGGAGAGAGCAGGACAGGAATCGGAGAGATCGTCATGGTTGCCTGTTGTTGCTGTTGCTGTGCAGCGTCTTCTTGCAGTCTTCTCCTCGCTGCAGTCCCCGCAGCTAGAGTCCCTGCCCTTTGTAAGTGGGGCACTGAAGGCTGCTGGCGCAGAGGTCCAGGGGGCTGTTAAATACTTCACCTCTAACTAATTAGGACAGTGCACACCTGCATTGTGTTGAATGACACAAGGCTGGTCACTTTTGATAAGAAGTGCTCCATCAGAATGTGCAGACTCCTGTGTACTGTATCAATTACAGTACTCCATTCACAGTTCCTTAAATGCTTAGATGAGATCCACAATAACCCAACATGACTCTTGAGTTGTTGTGCGATAGCATTGTGATTTGGAGCCGCGTTCGCACAATATGGGGAATACTCATCATCTGAACGGGGTTGTCTTCTCTTTCCCGCAGGTGTTTGGCAATGCTCCTCCCAGTACAATGACAGAGAAGTTCTCGGACCTGCTGCAGTTCACAACTCAGGTCTCCAGACTGATGGTGACCGAGATCAGAAGGAGAGCTTCAAATAAATCCACAGGTATTGTGTTTGGCGTGCAGCAGGAGTACTGTGCATGTCCTTGCATTGTAACTGTAGATGGAACTAAGCTGCCCAGAATGACAGAGCAGAATACAAAGGGCAGATCTGCACTAACCGCTTTGTAATTGCATTGTGTGCTTTTGAGTTGTAGGTTGTCTTCTGCTGCAGATTGGCACTTTATTCTCAAGTGTTATTCTTTCCTTCCCAAGGGAGAGGGCCTTCTTGGCATTGCCGCGTCTTCCAATGTTTTCTCTCTCACTGAGTTTTGTTCTAGTAGAGTCATAGTGTGACTAATCTAACCTTGTCGTTGTCATTCAAGGCTCTGCTTCCGTCCTAAGTTTATTCTTATACGTCTGTATTTATACAGTATGGTCCTGGAAAGGGTGAGCTTGTTTTAGAGCATTATATTTTCTACATTAATGTGATTTGAATAAAACAATATCATAACGTAAAAGCAATTGTGATTAAAAGGAAACCGAATATGCACAGATTTATTTAAAGTAGATATACAGTACTGTGCAAAGGTTTTAGGCAGGTGTGAAAACAATTCTGTACAGTAAGAATGCTTTCAAAAATAGACGTTAATAGATTATATTTATCAATTAACAAAATGCAAAGTGAGTGAACAGAAGAAAATTCTACATCAAATCAATGTTTGATGTGACCATCCTGTGCCTTCAAAACAGCATCTTGTACAAAGTCAGGGGTGTTGTAGGCATATAGTCAGGTGAATGATTAAACAATTACAATGATCATGAATTGAATATGTAGGTTGAAACACAATCAATAACTGAAACAGAAATAGCTGTGTAGGAGGAATAAAACTGGGTGAGGAACAGCCAAACTCAGCTAACAAGGTGAGGTTGCTGAAGACCGTTTACTGTCAAAAGTCATACACCATGGCAAGACTGAGCACAGCAACAAGACACAAGGTAGTTATACTGCATCAGCAAGGTCTCTCCCAGGCAGAAATGTCAAGGCAAAAGGGGTTTCCAGATGTGCTGTTCAAGCTCTTTTGAAGAAGCACAAAGAAATGGGCAACGTTCAGGACCATAGACACAGTGGTCGGCCAAGGAAACTTACTGCAGCAGATGAAAGACACATCATGCTTACTTCCCTTCGCAATTGGAAGATGTCAGGCAGTGCCATCAGCTCAGAATTAGCAGAAAACAGTGGGACCCTGGTACACCCATCTACTGTCCGGAGAAATCTGGTCAGAAGTGGCCTTCATGGAAGACTTGCGACCAAAAAGCCGTACCTCCGACGTGGCAACAAGGCCAAGTGACTCAACTATGCATAAAAACACAGGAACTGGGGTGCAGAAAAATGGCAGCAGGTGCTCTGGACTGATGAGTCCAAATTTGAAATATTTAGCTGTAGCAGAAGGCAGTTTGTTCACTGAAGGGCTGGAGAGCGGTACAAGAATGAGTGTCTGCAGGCAACAGTGAAGCATGGTGGAGGTTCCATGCAAGTTTGGGGCTGCATTTCTGCAAATGGAGTTGGGGATTTGGTCAGAATTAATGGTCTCCTCAATGCTGAGAAGTAAAGGCAGATACTTATCTATCATGCAATACCATCAGGGAGGCATCTGATTGGCACCACATTTATTCTGCAGCTTGATAACGACCCTAAACATACAGTGACAGTCATTAAGAACTAACTTCAGCATAAAGAAGAACAAGGAGTCCTGGAAGTGATGGTATGGCCCCCACAGAGCCCTGATCTCAACATCGAGTGTCTAGGATTACATGAAGAGAGAGAAGCAACTGAGGCTGCCGAAATCCACAGACGAACTGTGGTTAGTTCTCCAAGGTGTTTGGGCCAACCTACCTGCCGAGTTTCTTCAAAAACTGTGTGCAAGTGTACCTAGAAGAACTGATGCTGTTTTGAAGGCAAATGGTGGTCACACCAAATTTGGATTTGATGTAGATTTTTCTTCTGTTCACTCACTTTGCATTTAGTTAATTGATAAATATAATCTATTAACATGTCTGTTTTTGAAAGCATTCCTACGTAAAAGCATTTTTTCACACCTGCCTAAAACATTTGCACAGTACTGTATGTGTGTATTCCCTCCCTCTAAATACACCATGACATATACTGCCCTGAGAAGATTCTTCACCACTTTATTCCCTTTCCTGGCTTTCTTATACTGTCATGACAGAAATTGTGTTTGGTTCTAGTCCATAGTCTATGCATAATTGTTGTGGCTTCAGGAAAATGTATTACAATTTAAGAAAGAAAATGGCTGGTCTGTCTCCCAAGTCGCTAAGCCCTGGATAACTACATTGTGTGTCAGTATTTATAGAAAGCAGCCATTGAACTGATACGTTTCCTTCTTTATTATGGAAAAACTAGAAATTCTTATGTTGTCAACTTTTGGACCTGCACCACACCACTCGAGTTGTTCCATAAGAATGAGAACCAAAATAAAAATGTCTTAACTCGGGGTCACACACTGAAGGATCTGCGGGGTTTAGCTGTTCCTGCAGGAATATGGCACATTTACTCTTCTTTATTCAGCACGCAATTCAGTCCCCTTCAATTAAAAGATTTATTTTTCAACATCCTTCTGCAATATGTTTCAAAATAATGCAGCAGGGCTTTTCAACTGTGATGCAAGCCGGGCTCAGAAATAATTAAAATCAATATTAATTTGGGTTTTTCAGCCATGAATAACCTTCAATGTAAGGTTTGTTTATCTTCATTCATTTATTTCACATCATTGGATAAAGTAATTTAAAACACAGTTAATGTTTTAGCAAAGAGACCTAATCTGAAGCAATAAGTCCGAAACGTCGACTTAATTTGATATGCTTTTCTCCGATGGCCTGAGTAGAAACTGAACACAAAGTCTCGTTTATACGGATATATATAACCTTCTCATAGAAAACATGCTATTGTGGGGGACTTTCAATACAGCAGAACTCCTGTTCATAAAGTCTTTGGTCATCCTAGTGCGCGTCTCTGGGGGGGGCGGATAAAAGAACGGCAGCCTTCTCAAGGTCATATTTTTGCTGCTGCAAGAACCATCATTTCCATCTGTGGCATATTGCTGAGTGTGATCTTACCTATCTGTAACTTATGATTTTTCTCGATCATGCTTTGACTTTTTCAAATTGCTTTCTGGGTTTACGTCCCTTAGCAGGGCATAGATGTGCTTCCAGAGTCATAACTGCTATGTAGAAGACACTTCTTCTATAATTTGCTATAAGTGAGCTTTAGGTTCTATTATTTCACTTGATATTTAGAGCCCTTTCAAGTCTGTAATGTATGGTGCTTTCTAAGGTCATCTAACACCAGACTTTATATAAACTGTTCTCAAGCACAGTTTTTATATTTATCATTAAAGTTATTGCAGCAAAAACATCTTTCCAGGAAACCAACTGACGCAGAGAAATTGAACAGGTTATTCATTAAATTAAATATGGATTTTTCCAGCTGTTTTGTAGTTGCCTTTAAAAAAATACAATTGTCCTAGTGTAAGAGCCCCTAAAACTGGAATAATTGAGTTCTTGACCCTAAACTATATTTTTCAAGAGGTCCTGCAACAAACAAATCATTAAACACATCCTGCTTCTGAGAGGATAAGCACATAGGGATTCATTGACAATTGGAAACCATTACAAACATAACGTATTCTGTTTTAGGAAGCACCCTTTTTCACCCTTACAGAGTGCCTGTCACCCAGATGTGTTACATAATGAATATACTGCACTGTACAGCAAAAAAAGGTTTTGACTTTAGTGTTACAATGTTTAAATGTGTGTGTCAGTTAATGTCTTTCACACATACTAACCATTAAGCTCATTCATCATTGAGCACGATGAGTCACTGAGATTTCCTTACTTCTGATGTGCTAAGGTCATTGTGTAGGCCAAAATGCTATTGGATGTTTTACTGCATATAGCGGTTGATTTCTACTACATTATAAGATACTTTTTCATGTGGACTATCTTAAAAAAAAAAAAAAAGGGTCACGGGGGATGTTGCATGCTGACCTCAGTACTTCTCTCCTGTCTACTTTTCAACTTTTATATTATTTTAGCATTCCTGGAACATTGAGTGCATTGGGCTGTAAAATGAATACACATATACTGTATGTATTTCTCTCAGATGCCCTAATTATGTTCTGGTTTTGCAGAGATTCAGTCATTGATTTAAATATCAAGTCTCCACTGTACTGCGACAAAACACTTTTTGGCACTTTGACAATTTATTTGGGGGGGCGGGACGGAACATTTTAAAACCATATTTGCCTTTCTTTTAAAAACATATTAACTCTTAATGAACTGAAGTCATTTTCTGATGAGCTTCAACAGAAACATATATAGATTTCTTTAGTCCTTCCTGAAGAACAAATATTGTGGATTATTTAGAAGTAAAGCTCCTGTAGCTATAGTATTAAATTCAGTCCTATATAAGATGTTATCTGAGCTTTACCCTTATAAATTAACAAGGTTAGGAAGCAGCCTAGGCAGAGGCTGATTTTGATAGCATCACTATAGATAGCCAATCTGCTCTCATTTTCTGTGCATTTCAAAGGTGTTGACTACAAGCTTGGTTGCAGTAGCTAGACCCCCCTGTAAGGACAGATGGGCCAGTACTGTGTTTGTATTCCCCTTACATTACAGGTTCTTCTTCACCACATGATAAAACAAGTGGTGTATACATTTCTCTGTTCAGTATATGTTTTATGCCAGCATGCCTTTAACATAAATAAATAGACAAATAATGAAAGTGTGTTCATGTACTTCGAACAGAGGCTGCTAGCCGGGCGATAGTGCAGTTCCTGGAGGTGAACCAGAGTGAGGAGGCCAGCCGAGGGTGGATGCTGCTGACCACCATCAACCTGCTGGCGTCGTCTGGACAGGTGTGTCTGCTGGAGCACTGCCTGTGACCTCACACATATAGGGCACAGCTCCAGCTCACTATAGACCAGCCTCATTTTGCCCGATGGGATCACGTTACAGTCTTAATGGCATTTCAGACCACATTTAGTCCTCTCTCCACATCCTGAGCAATTCCAAACTCAAAACTGGATTGTATGCTATAATATATTAATATACACTGTTATGTGTGCCTTGTGCGTACTGTAGACATGTTTCTTACCCTCTCTCTCTCTCCCTGGAGGAACGCCTGCCTGCAGTTGGTGCCTCAGTTTCGTGCATCATGTCTACAATAACGAGACAAGAGGGTGGACAACTTTTACTGATTATCAAAGACTTCGATTATCGTTAAAAATGCTCACCAGAATCCCACTTGACCATCACTTTGACCACTGCCCCAAATTAGCATTCTCAAGGGTTTCTTTTGAACTTTAACTTCCCCCTCTGTAAAAATTAAATAAAAACTAAAACAAAACAAAGATATAAACATTAAAATTGAAATACTTCTGTGTTCAGTTCCCCTCTCAGGCAGCATCTGCGCAGTTTTGTTGTTTTCTTTACTCTTTTCCCCCCACTAGCTTTTAATGATTATCTGCATTTAGGAAAGAACCCTGCAACAGATTTCTATTCAGAGCTTTGAGGCTGCGGGAGGAACAATCGACTTGCTGGCACCTACACTCTTCATCGCGTCATTAGAACAACAGAGCCTTTTCTCCCATCTGTAAAAGGATGCCCTTCATGGCTAGCTGTAACTCTGCTGGATTAATCCTCTTGCCAGATAATGATAACCCATCCTCAGTAGCCTAGAGTCCGTCGTAATTTCTCAGGGCCTGACACAGTAATGGCCACCCTGGTGTATTCACAGAAGTAACCTTGACCCCAGACACCCATGTTTGTTTAACACTCTTATAATTCAGAGTGAAAGGATAGGGAGCCCTAATTTTCTCTGTATTGGTTTTGAATTCCTGAGGTCAGGATGCGTTATAACGGTTTTGTCTGAAAGGCTAATCCCTTAGACATAGAACATAGCACTGTAGACACGTACGTGCATGAAATAGAAAGAGCTTTTCTTAGGCTGAACCAATATAGTTAATAATATCTGTTTTTAAATCATAACTATGAGTATGTCAATGCAGAGAATAAAGCAGTATTAAAGTATGGGTTGCCTATTTTAGATTCTTACAGTTGTACCTATGTAGTCACATGTTGATTCAGTGCAAGATTTCCTAATGAGTAAACGGAGATGGCAGACCTTTATTAGGACACAGTTTAAAATAAAACCGAGGCCTGTCCATCTAATGCAACTAGTTCACTTTTTCTAGCCAGTATCTGTCTGTGAAGGCTAACAATTAGTTCTTTGTGTTCTTGCTCTCAGACCTAACCCAATAAAATAAAATATTTTTTCTTGACGTAACAATTGTTTTGACTCCTCCAGGAGAAGACAAGGGCCCTTAATAATAATAATACATTGAGGATGACTTGAAAAGACATAATACAAATTCATTATTAAAAACAACAGTTTAAAACCTCTCTGATTAATAGGGGAGGCATTGGTTTTTGCAGAACGCAGCTCAGAGAAAGACTGTTTTGTAAAATGGGACTCTGTCAAGGTTAAATGTATCCTGTAAATTGGTTTAAAAAGTTTTTGTTTTTTTAATTCCAATGGGTCTGAATGATGGGCATTATGACACTACTCAGTTGTGGAGTAAGACTACTCACCACGGAGTAAGACTTTGACAGAAGAGCTTGTTTGAGGAGCACGTTTGGCAAATCTTATTCACACACTGAAGGTTAGAACCAAATGTAATTTTAGATTAGACTCTTCGTTCTCACCAGAGGAGTCAGTTTAGTCTTCGCAGGAGGTGATGATATTGCACCGAGACATTCTTCTAGTTCAACTCGAGGCATAATGTGTGCTATCTGCATGTGCCTATTTGTGGTTTCGTTCTTGTTTGGGTTCTTGTATGAATTATTGATTGTGTTGTTTCTAGTGGGAGTTTGAACTGTAAAAGGGGTTGAGGGCTTGAGGTGGAGGAAGTGTCTACAAGTCGCAGGCTTTAGAGCAGTGAGCAAAGCTGATAGGTTTCAGCAGCAGGCCAATCTTTGCAGCCATTTTTGGTGGAATAGTATGTTGAGTACGGGAAGGATGCTGTGTAGCAGAAATGCAACATTTGTCAGTGCTCCTCCAGTTTTTCCAGGGGGACTAACATTTCCAAGTAGAAATTACTTCTGTATAGAAATCCCCAGGCCATGTAGCAGCCTTCGTGCAGGGGAAGTCACACAAGGGAGGGAGATAAAGAAGCTTAAAGTAGACTTAAAAACTGAAAGAGAGAGAAGTGCAATAGGGAAGTTTGTATGAGCATTCACAACTCAAGATTTCAATTATTTGCTGCCTTGGGACACACTAACAAGCTCCTCCTGGCTGTCTGCTTTGAGAACTCGTTAGAATTTGATTTTGCTGTAGCTTGTTTTGCGCAATTAAAATATATCCTGAGCGAAAACAGACAAATTTCACAGAAGAATTTCACAGAATACACTAAATAAACCAAACGAGGGAGAGTCCTTTGATCATATATTATCTAGTGTTTAATTATACATTTAAATGCATACAATTATGTTTTTTTTTTCTTCAAACATACCCACTGTAGTGCCCATCTTTATAGATCTGTATTTCAATACCAACTTTTTTGTAATATTTATTTTTTGAACACACTAGCTCCAAGTGCCATATTAAATGACTAAGAAAACATGTATCTTTTCTGTGGTGTGTTAGTGTATTGTTTCATAAATTGAGTGGAGTCCTAAGACCTTACTCTTCATATGACACCTGCAGTCTGTATCAGAGATGTAACCTGTGGAAAGTTATTGGCGATCTATAAACCTTTCCCCAAATATTAACATTTTTTTTTTAAAACAGAGAGTCCTGCTAATGTATATGCAACACATGTCCTTACTTTCCACTTGTCTGTATGTATGATGTAGTATGTCTGCTCTAAAAGTAAATTGATCTTGAGAGAAGTTTAGATCTTTTTTGTGACATCTGTCTTAAAATGTCCTGTGCTGAGCAGCTGTATTCAAGGTTTTGTGTTTAGGCACCCTATGGTTGTCTTGAAGAAGTGATTTACACTCTCTTGGCCCTTCCTTCTTTCCTCCAGAAAACGGTGGACTGCATGACGACGATGTCAGTTCCCTCCACATTGGTGAAATGTCTGTACTTGTTCTTTGACCTGCCCCATGTCCCTGAGGCCCCAGGGGCGGCACAGACTGAGCTCCCGCTGGCTGACCGCCGGTCCCTCCTGCAGAAGGTCTTTGTGCAGGTTGGTGGATTCTTGCCAGAATTCTTATTCATTTGTCGTTGCATGTATTCACCCACCTTTCGTTTTGATGTTGTGTCATTCAGCAGTTTCATTTAGTTTCAGAAATATTGTTTTTTAAACTATACTGCTAAACTGTACTAAACAAAAAATACACATATACATACTTGCATACCATAAAATGCCACTTTTGATAGACTCAATAATAAGATTCTAATATCACATGAAAGGGTCAGTTTCTATGATCTGTGCTATCCTATTACATCATTTATTTATTTGTTTGGGGTCTTCCCAATGCACCTCAACAACTTTCTCCTTCTCCTGCAGATCCTAGTGAAACTCTGCAGCTTTGTGTCTCCTGCCGAAGAGCTAGCTCAGAAGGACGACCTCCAGCTGCTGTTCAGTGCAATAACGTCCTGGTGCCCCCCCCACAACCTGCCCTGGAGGAAGAGCGCAGGGGAAGTGCTGATGACGATTTCTCGACACGGCCTCAGTGTCAACGTGGTCAAGTACATTCACGGTGCGTGGGCCTCTTGCGATGACAGGTGCATTCTCAGTCCTGCGGAGCCTGATCATTGCGGCCTGGCTCGTACCTTGACGGACGCCTGGTTTATTATTAATGGCTTGCTTATCTTAGGGTTTTATTTATTCATTGCGGTGAAATATTTAAAATCCATTTGTGAATTACCAGAGCAAATAAAATGTTAAAATAAAAAGGCAGCCACATCTGCCAGCATTTATATGCTTTTACACAGAATATTATCATAGGTGAAAATTTTATTTGCTAAATATTGATGATGTGCTTTACGCTTGCCTTTTCTATAAAGAAGAATTGATAAAGGTGGACTGTAATCCACTAGTTTCTCTTTTCAATTTGAATGAACACTAAGACTTCACAGTGCAGCCATGGACGTCCCTTCCAGCCTGAGGCACATTCAGAAATACACATTCCTCATTACTGACCACACAGCTTTTGAAACGGAATAGGGATCACTTTACAAGTGTCTGTGTGACAGGTTTATGTATAGGCAAGCATTGTTGGAGAAAAATAGGAAGTGTAAAAGAGGGTTACATTTAGATCATTGTAGTGAAGGTCATGTAAAGTTTAAGTTTGTTAGTCCTTGTGAAGCATTCAGAAACAACATAGATGTTACTGAATGAAACAAATATCTTTTAACATATTTAACCTTTTTATATATATATATATATATATATATATATATATATATATATATATATATATATACACACACACACACAGTATGTTTATGAATGAGACCTTTGGCTATAAACAGCTTTGTTAGCTTATTACTTTTCCATATTTGCAATAAATTAACACATGCATTCCAAGGTTATGTTGTTAGTTTCCACTGAAATACCTTATAGCCTAGTTAATGCTTGGAAAAATGCTAATAAGGAAGGAGCCATTCCCATTTCTCCATGAATATCTGATGTCACTCTTGTATAAACTAAAAAATGTGTCTTTAAACACTGGACTTTGTTCCTCTTGAGTATTGACTGCTCACTTTATGCTGTGGTTTCCTTTAATATTAGACATGCCACAGGAAAGAGTTGGCAACAAAGGGTTATTGGCTGCATTTAATCAGTGGCGCCATAGTGTAATGCGAAAAATCAGTGTATATATTTTTAGCTATCCCTGGACTGTAGTTTCACCTGATCTATATACTACAATTCTCCTTTTGCTACAGGAGTCCATGTTTTGACATCCACTTCTGATCAGAGTACGGTTCATGTCCTTTAGGATTTGTGTTTTGTTTCCCCCTCAGTTTTGCAACTCTTTCAGTTTCTACCGTATGCCTCTTCAGCATTGTTAATGTTGTCTTATGAACATCTTATGATCTCTGGGGAACACTAAAATAAAAACACTGTTGATTTATCACCAGCCTATTGTTGTGTAGGTTTTTCCCTGTGAAAAGGATGGAATTCTAATGTATTGTATGGTGTCTGACATACACAGTTTCACTGAAATTAGACTGTTACTTTTTTTGTGTCTCCAGAGAAAGAATGTTTGTCCACATGCATTCAGAATATGCAGCAATCTGATGACCTTTCACCCCTGGAGATAGTGGAGATGTTTGCTGGCCTCTCTTGCTTTCTTAAAGATTCCAGTGATGTTTCCCAAACCCTGCTGGATGATTTCAGGATGTGTCAGGGATACACTTTTCTTTGTGATCTTATGTTGAGGTAAATCGAGTATTGAATTAGGAAAGACTTAAACTGGTGGCCTTGCCTTCTCTTTCATGGCAGCAGGAGAACGCTTACACTTAAAAAAGAGAAAACAATTTAAAATTCTCGAATGCTGACCATTTTTGTTACTATGACACAGGGGAGACAGACCTCTGAAGTTATGGTTAGTCTTCTGTTTTGAGTAATTGTCTGTCAGCTCCACCACACCTGTATACTTGCAGAATGTAGCTCTGACCAACATTTCAGTGTTTGTGACTACGGTATAGCCCTTCATAAACTCGACCTATTACTCCCATATCATTGTTTATTGGTGTGCAAGTATGTGTGTGTGTAGGTTTGCTGGTGTAGATTTACCTTATTTTTTTAATTAATACTATAAAGACTATAAGACTATAAAAGTCCTACCGTGTTTTGAAGTAGATGAAACACTATTGAGTGCTTCTGGTTATGCTGTTTGTACCTTTTGTCTGTGATGTTTTCAGGTTGGAGCAGGCGAAAGAGGACGATTCCAAAGATGCCCTGAAAGACTTGGTCAATTTGGTGACTTCTCTAACAACGTACGGAGTCGGTGAACTGAAACCCGCGGGCCTCACCACAGGAGCACCCTTCCTTTTACCGGGGTTTGTCGTGCCACAGCCCTCAGGGAAAGGTAAGCTTCTTTTTTGTTTGTTTTGGTTGTTTAATTAATTAATTAATTAATTAATTAATTAATTAAATTGTCATCTTTTTCCCCATCAGGCTCTCCTCTAGTATCCTCAAAAAGATTAACTCAATTTGCATTTTGCATGTATTTCTCTGGCAAAAATTAGGTATACCATGTCCCCAACTAAAATCCTTGCTCTGATATATTCAGATGTTTATCCTAAACTCCAAAGGAGATTAGAGAAACTTTTGAAACTGCCAATTGGTTTCCCTCAGAACAAGGGGGAAAACAGCATCATTGTGTCTGAACACGGTTGCTATATTTAATAAAATTCTAACATTTTATTAAATCTGGTCTCAAACCTGTAGGTTAAATTATTTTAGATATATAAACTTACTAAACGTTATTGAAATATCTTGTTGCAGACTCCACCAGCTACACCTATGTATTTCTTCATTCCATTTTTGATTTTATATTTTAGCATCTCTTTTTTGCAGTGCCATTTCTGTATCAGCCAAACAAGCAGAACATGACAGTGCACAGTTCTTAGCATTAAATGCCTACTAAGGAATTTTAGAATTCATTGCGAGTCTCTTTTCAGCAGACAGCTGAGGTACTAACAGATGGGAATTCGAGGTTCCCTAAAACCATCTCCCCCTGCGTCATCGATGTCTTATCTTATGGCTTTGTGTCCACTCAATGACATAAGCCAATCTCCAGTCAACACCTCTTCATTAATAGCACTTCAGCCTCTGATTCATATATTGGTTACTTGTTCTGCTTTCGTGCTAAGGAGCCAAAAAACAAACAATAATAAGAAACCATTCGCTTAATCTCCATTGGTTTTTGGCATTGGGTTTCATAAATTAACAGCAACCATGACATTGCAGAACTAACGGTAACCATGATGTTGAATAATGTAGCAGAACAAATCTGTTATTAATTGATTGATTGATTGATTCATTAATTATATTCAAGGTCAGTGCTAAGCCATTAAGTTAGAGCCTTGGGAATGTGATATGATTTTCTTATAGATGTATTGGTCTGTAAAATGCTGGATAAAGCTGAAGGATTTAATTCATACCAGAGTTGCCTTTTTTCTAAAAGACTTAAAAAATACACTAGATTTATTCTGAGAGGTTTCTGTAACAAAACCACACAGTGATCTTGATGTGTGTCCAGAAGCGCAAGAACAGAGGTTGAGCTGCAGCTTGTGTGCACAAGGCCTAAGAAACTTCAAAGCAAGTGTACTAAAATACCGGTGTTGTTTATTAATTTATTTATTTCAGCAATATATAATTTTTGCTTTTCCTCTCCTAGGTCACACAGTGAGGAACATCCAGGCCTTCTCAGTGCTTCAGAATGCCTTTCTGAAAGCCAAAAGCAGCCGCCTGACCCACATCATCCTGGACGCAATTTCCAACATCTACATAGCTGACAACGCCAACTACTTCATCCTGGAGTCCCAGCACACCTTGTCCCAATTTGCTGAGAAGATCTCCAAGCTGACAGAGGTGCAGGGGAAGTATTTCGAGCTCTTGGAGTTTGTGGTATTCAGCTTGAATTACATCCCCTGCAAGGAGCTCTTCAGCGTGAGTGTCCTGCTCAAGTCCAGCACGTTGTACCAGTGCAGCATCACCGCCATGCGCACTCTGCTCAAATTCAGTCGCCACGACCCCATCTTCAGCGAAGTCTTCCGAGAGGTGGGGTTGCTGGAAGTCATGGTCAACCTGCTGCACAAGTACGCCGCCCTCATGAAGGACCCCACACAAGCTTATCCTGAACAAGGCGAGTCCTTTTTTAGTATCGTCACACTGACAGAGAACCTAAGAGGAAATGAAAGAGCCTTACGAAAGAGAGAACGACAGAGAAGGAGAGAAACAAGCCCTGTAAATGTGCGGTTGGTTGAAGAAGTCCCACCAAGTGAATCGGTTCGCCCTGGCTTCTTTCCACACATTTATCGGCACAGATCCATGCAGCTGTGTTTCAGTTTTCCGCATCATAAACCCCAGTTTGTGTCATTCTTTTCCCCGTTCTGAAAAAACACCATCCGGATAGTCGAATAAATGTTTCGTTCAACACCGTTCTTTATCACGACGGTGTGCGCGTGTTAATGGTCTGCTGCTCTCGTCCTTTTCTCAGGTGATTCCAAAAATAACAGTTTGATGGAGGAACAAAAGCAGCTGGCCTGGCTGGTCATGGAGACACTAACGGTTCTTCTCCAGGGTTCAAACACAAACGCAGGTAATTATTGACTGGTTTTATCTGCAGTTGTGGTTGGATGGTGAAAAGTTACATGAGGGTTTCATTGACACTGGCTCTGATGGCGATGTACTTTAACGTGCTTAATTTGGCTCAAAGCAGTTAATTACTTTTCTTGAGGTTCACACTAGTTTGGATGGGAGGCAGTTTTCTGCAGCGTTGCCATCGATATTTTCAGTTAATTGTTTTAATGCGTTTTGCACTAAATGTGCAGGGCAGTCTTGCTAGAACTTTCTAACAGTTCAGTAGCTGTAAGTTACTCTCTCTTTTTTGGTTCAATCTTGGGATCAGGCCACATTAATTGCATTTGCTCCAAAGTGCACAGAAATGCTGGATATTCAATGGGGATCATGCATAAACTAGTTTAGTTTATAGTGTCACATTTAATCACAGATTTTCAGCAGCAGGAGATCAATTGTTTAATGTAGTAAACAACCTTTTCTGTTGGGTGTCAACATTACTATGTGGTGTAAAGATTCATAACACAGTCATACTGTCAGTGGATATTTTTAGATTTAATTCATACAGAATGTTAAACCCCAATAAAAATGTACATTCTAATATTGATGGGTCCATGTTCTAGCGAGGGAGCAGTGGGCTGATAGTAAATGGCCATTAAGGAGTATTATCACATTCACTGTGTGCTGTGAAGGAATAGGTTTTTATTAGGGTCTGACCAATACCAGATAACAGATGTTATATGTCTGTAGTTTGAAGATATGGCAGATTGACAAGCAGAGTGGAACAATAAAACCCCTTTGCAATTGCTGTTTGCTTGAGGAGCTTCAGATACCTGGTTACAAATGCATGCTCTGTAACTGATAGAAAGAAGAAAACCAAGTTTATATGTAATTACATAACCGTATAGCCTTATTAAACCTGAGGTGTGTGGTCTTGTATAAACACGCGTATACACTCACCTAAAGGATTATTAGGAACACCATACTAATACTGTGTTTGACCCCCTTTCGCCTTAATTCTATGTGGCATTGATTCAACAAGGTGCTGAAAGCATTCTTTAGAAATGTTGGCCCATATTGATATGATAGCATCTTGCAGTTGATGGAGATTTGTGGGATGCACATCCAGGGCACGAAGCTCCCGTTCCACCACATCCCAAAGATGCTCTATTGGGTTGAGACTTGGTGACTGTGGGGGCCAGTTTAGTACAGTGAACTCATTGTCATGTTCAAGAAACCAGTTTGAAATTATTTGACCTTTGTGACATGGTGCATTATCCTGCTGGAAGTAGCCATCAGAGGATGGGTACATGGTGGTCATAAAGGGATGGACATGGTCAGAAACAATGCTCAGGTAGGCCGTGGCATTTAAACGATGCCCAATTGGCACTAAGGGGCCTAAAGTGTGCCAAGAAAACATCCCCCACACCATTGCACCACCACCACCAGCCTGCACAGTGGTAACAAGGCATGATGGATCCATGTTCTCATTCTGTTTACGCCAAATTGTGACTCTACCATCTGAATGTCTCAACAGAAATCGAGACTCATCAGACCAGGCAACATTTTTCCAGTCTTCAACTGTCCAATTTTGGTGAGCTTGTGCAAATTGTAGCCTCTTTTTCCTATTTGTAGTGGAGATGAGTGGTACCCGGTGGGGTCTTCTGCTGTTGTAGCCCATCCGCCTCAAGGTTGTACGTGTTGTGGCTTCACAAATGCTTTGCTGCATACCTCGGTTGTAACGAGTGGTTATTTCAGTCAAAGTTGCTCTTCTATCAGCTTGAATCAGTCGGCCCATTCTCCTCTGACCTCTAGCATCAACAAGGCATTTTCGCCCACAGGACTGCCGCATACTGGATGTTTTTCCCTTTTCACACCATTCTTTGTAAACCCTAGAAATGGTTGTGCGTGAAAATCCCAGTAACTGAGCAGATTGTGAAATACTCAGACCGGCCCGTCTGGCACCAACAACCATGCCATGCTCAAAATTGCTTAAATCACCTTTCTTTCCCATTCAGTCATTCAGTTTGGAGTTCAGGAGATTGTCTTGACCAGGACCACACCCCTAAATGCATTGAAGCAACTGCCATGTGATTGGTTGATTAGATAATTGCATTAATGAGAAATTGAACAGGTGTTCCTAATAATCCTTTAGGTGAGTGTATATACAAGCACAAAATACTAATGTTAATTTAAACCTCAGCAAAAACAAATTTGGAAACTGTAAATTAAGTGACAGTCGAGGCAACATTTAACTTCTTGGATTAAAGTTAATTCATTTTCATTTCAGGGATTACTAAATGATTGGATTCCCATAATCTTAGTAGTGTTTCTGTTATACTTAATGAAATATGCCAGCTGTTGGATTCCAGTGGAAAGTGCTAGAACAGATTCTGGAATTCTGCAGATAAATGGTTTGATTTTGAAGCTTTTCTACTTGGAACATTTTAAATGATGGTAAATGTCTTTTGAAAACATCAACAAGAGCTTTTTTCCTATGCCAAAGGTGGTGCTTTTCCCTTTCTTCAAATGGATCACATACATTTGAATTGTAAAAAAAAAAAAGGAAAACGGAAAATCATGATTACTTTTTTGTTTTTGACAATATAAAGTCTATCCAGTTGCTGATTTAATACTATACAAGAACTGGCAACCAAAAAAAAAGAGAGAATTTTATATAACACTTACCCTAAACATGTATAAAGAAAATACAGGTGGAGTTAAATAAATGAAACTATAATTGCTTTTATTTTGTTGTCTTTCATGGTCCAAAGATTTAGTTTACTCTAGCTGGTATATCTGTGCATCTGCAATAAAGAAAAAATACTAATATGCCCAGGAACTTGAAGCCTGTGCACTGTAAGCTGCTAGGGCTGGGGGTGTGATATGGGATGTTATTGATATTGCTTAACTCTGTTGTTGATGCTGCAAGGTAAATCCCGTCACTCTTCGCAAAGCTTCTAAACACATGGCACCATATGGAACCGTAAAGAAGCTTAGCAGTTATTTGTACTGTTAGTGAAAGACTATCTGTATTGGTAAGAATTGTAAATAGCAGAGATGTCTAATCCTGGTCCTAGGGAATCCCAATCTAGTTAGTTTTATAGGGCTCTTTAGATCGACACTAAGATTAGCTAAAGATGAGATTAACAAGTTACGTGTTCAGCTGAGTAAAGCCCCTTCCTTGAGTGCGAAGGATATTGTAGGTGTTTGTTCTACATCTCTAAACTACAGAATTAATTTACCAAAAACCTGCTTAATTACTGTATAAATTGCCAATTAGAACATAAGAAAATTTACAAACGACAGGAGGCCATTTGACCCATCGTGCTCGTTTGGTGATCCTATCCAGTCTATTTTAAAATGTTCCCAAAATTTCAGCTTGAACCACATTGCTGGGGAGTTTGTTCAGATTGTAACACAGATTGTGTGAAGAAGTGTCTCCTGTTTTCTGTCTTGAATGCCTTGAAGCCCAATTTCCATTTGTGTCCCCGTGTGTCCCTGCTGATCTGGAAAAGCTCCTCTGGTTTGATTTGGTCGATGCCTTTCATGATTTTGAAGACTTGAATCAAGTCCCCACGTAGTCCCCTCTGTTCCAGGGTGAGAAGGTTCAGTTCCTCAGTCTCTCAGTAGGACATTCCCTTCAGACCTGGAATAAGTTTGGTTGCTCTCCTCTGAACTGCCTCTAGAGCAGCGATATCTTTCTTGATGTGTGGAGCCCAGAGCTGTACTCAGTATCCAGATGAGGTCTAACTAGTGCATTGTACAGTTTTAACATTACTGCCCTCGTTTTAAATTTTACACTTTTGACAATATACCCTAACATTGTGTTTGCCTTTTTTTTTTATTGCTTCCCCACATTGTTTGGATGGGGAGAGTGAGGAGTCAACATAGACTCCTAGGTCTTTCTCATCTGTTACTAGTTCTATTCCTCCCATAGTCTTCCATTCATTATGTTTCTTACTATTTCCATCTTTGCTTTCCTGGTCGCTTTTTAACATATTTTTCGAGTTCTAGATATTCTTTGTATTTTGTTTCGTCTCCATCCCTTTTGTATGCGCTATACAACATTTTAATTCTCTTTATATTTTTTTGATTACTTCTACTAAACCATTTTGGCCACTGTGTTTTGGTCCTCAGTTTGCAACGTTTTGGTACAAATTTCTCCTGGGCTTCAAATAGTATATTCTTGAAATGTAACCCTCCATTTTCTACTGAATCTGTATCCAGTTTGCTCCAGTCTATCTCTTCTAAGTGCCGCCTCATACCTTCAAGGTTTGCTTTCTAAAATTGTAGACCATTGTTTTACTAATAATAATATTAATAATAATAATAATAATAATAATAATTATTATTATTATTATTATTATTTTTATTTATTGGCAGACGCCCTTATCCAGGGCTTGGTCTTGGTCCTTGTTTTTTGAAAGTATTCCTCAAAACTAACCATATTGTGATCACAGTTTGCCATTGGTTCTCTAACTAGTGTCCTTCTGACTCTATCTTGGTCATTTGAAAAGATCATGTAAATGCATGTGTGCTCTCTGGTAGGGTCCCTGACAAATTAGAAAGCAGTCGTTTACCATCTCAACCATTTCTATTTCTGCTTTTGTAGTCCAACTGGACTTTCCCAGTTGTTGTTTGGGAAATTGAAATCCCCCTTATAACAGCCACATCCTTGCTACATGCAGTCCTGATTACACTGACTGTACAATGCAACATTTTTCTGAATATCTGAATTGGGTGGTCTGTAACACACTCCTACCACTAATCCTCCGGATCGTTTATTCAAAAATGTAACCCACAAACATTCGGTTTCATTATTAGGATCTAATTTGAGTTCTTCTGCCTCAGTGTCATTTCTGATATATAATGCTACCCCAACACTTCTTCGATTTTCACAGTCCCTCCTGAACTGTGTTCATCCTTTCAATGGAAGGGCAGCCTATAACTCCTGCTAGATTGGGTCTCTGCAAGCACCGGGCTTGTCTCTCCCTGCCGTTTAGCAGCTCTGTCTTTGCTTTTATGGAACCAGCTCTCTACTCTTGCATTTTCAGGTGTATTTCGGGAGTTTGGGGGTGCCAGGTGTGTCCACAACATCGTGAGGTACCCTCAGTGCAGAGAGCACGCGCTGATGATTATCCAGCAGCTCGTGCTGTCCCCTAGCGGTGATGACGACATGGGGACACTCCTGGGGCTCATGCACTCCGCCCCGTCCACTGAGCTGCAGCTCAAAACCGACATCCTAAGGGTGAGTGAGCCGGCTGCATGTGCCCTGTGCACACCCCACCCCCAACCTATTTCCTGTTCATATTTATGCAACCAAGCAACAGTCATTCAGGTCTAGAGAAACATGGTTTATAAGCCAACGTTTCCCAAATGTCAGGTATAAACGCGAGGGCCATAAGAGTTTGACTACAACTGTTTGTGGAAAAACTATTCTAAATGAAATATGCTAACCATTTTATTATTATTTGTTTGTAACTTAGCAAACAGGGGGCATCCTAAGGAAACACCCTTCGGTTTGTGAATGTTGTTTTAGATATGATCCATTGTAGCTTCGAGATTATAAATGATCTACAGCTGCAGCAGTAAGGAGTCTCTGTGGCCAAGGGGAAGCAGATGGATTTTTATATGACAGCTCATTATGTTTGTATGCTGTAGTGAACATGTGGATATGTTTTATTTATCAGCTTAATCTTTCCTTATCTAAAAGTCCATCACTGGATTAAACATGTTGAGCTAGTTTCACAGACCTCGGTTAACACCAGTCTTGGTCAACCCTACCTAAAATGACATTGAGTTGTCCAAGATGAGTGCTAATGTAGGTCTGTGAATCCAGCCCACAGTGTGTTTTTAAGTATGCATCGCTAAAATGCAGAAATCCGATTAATTGCTATAACCTAATTCAAACAAGTGAATATTTGACCGAGGAATAACACATCATGCATTAACAAAAAATTACCCCCATGAAGTGAATGTTTTCTTGATCACTCAGATTGAGGAGCTTTGTTTGTTGATGAAGATAAAGTCAAACAAGTTTCCTAAGAAGACCCTGGTTCCCTTTTTTCCCAAGTCTGAATTAATTTTATCTTGGTCAGTTTTCTTTTGGCTAATTAAGTTTTCACATTTGACTCACATTTTTTAAGAAACCGCATTAAAATTAAATGTATTAAGTCTAGAAGCACTAAAAAGCAAAGATAAAAGAAGACCAGGCTTCCCCCATCCAGTAAATTACAGTTTATTTATAGACATTAAGATGATTTGTTTTGTCCGAGACCCCTCTAAATTATGCTTTGGATAATGAAACACAAAATATTTCTGCCATTTTCACTGTGTGTAAATAACTGGCACAGATTGTATACACTGCAAAAGTCCCTTAAGAAAGCCCAAGTGCCAAATGTCTATCCTTTTGTATCGGCGTGTAGTAGCAGTACAACATGTTAATCTTGTGGTCATCTAAATGTTAATATTAAGAGTGTGGAGCACATCCATTGCTACGGGGAACTGTCACAGTATCGACTGCATCTCAGCCCTCAATTAAAATCTAACCTTTTTATTTAAGGGCCCTGCTTGTGAATCTGAATACAAATGCATAAGATTTTTGTTGTAGAGAAACATGACTGCCTGAAAGGCACATCTTTTTCTTTTATGTAAAATCACAGCCTTGTTCTCGAATGCACACTATGCTTTTCCCAGTAGTTCCTGTAAAAGTGAAGATTGGCACTTTGTTGTATTCAGAGTAAAGCAGACAAAGCCATGGTTACCAGATACTGAACATTTATTCAGTGTAGTGCCACAAGGAAAAAACACAACAAACATCATCTGCTAGATAAACTGTCAGCCGTTGCATGTCTGGATACAGAAATCCTGCATTCTTAACAAATCTTTTATTTTGTTCTATGTTAGCCAATTAAAACAATAATACAAGTTACAGTGATGCTGGAATGCATTAACAACTTTTACATTTCTTCTGGCTTTTACCAGTTTCAGAGCCGTTCTCAGCAATATACTGCTAAAATAAATAAGCTTTGTGAAGACATCCACTATGGCTATGAATATATGGGATAAACAAAGATAGTACAAGCCTGGAGCCTTCTGATAATCCCCTTTACTTTACTGCCACTTATATGCTTTATGAACACCTGGAGGTCTCATTGCCTTAATTGGTGTTAATCGTTAGTATTATATAATGTGAAACTCCATGTTTGTGGTTCGTTTGGCTTTGAAGACACTGAGAGTTTAATTTCATATATCATCATTTCCCATTCTGCATTAAGGACACAAGGCAAATAAAGTTGTGATTTGCTTCTTCCACAAACAGTCCCAATTGACCCCCTGGAGTAGTCAGCCATTGACAGAGGGTTTTTGTGTCCTCTTCAATGTGAATGCAGCAAAGAGCCTCTTTCCACAGGGCCCCTTGAGAATGCTAAGTCAATACTACAGCAGTTTCTAATGATTGAACAGGTCTATAAAAAGAAACCTATTCAAGTTTAAATAAAGGAAGACGACGAAACAAAATCGTGTGTGTAATCCTCGTTCTGCCTCAGGCCCTCCTCGCGGTGCTGAGAGAGAGCCATCGCACCAGGACGGTGTTCCGCAAGGTGGGCGGGTTCGTCTATGTCACGTCTCTTCTGGTGGCCATGGAGAGATCTCTGTGCTCCCCGCCCAAGAACGGCTGGGAGAAGGTCAACCAGAACCAGGTGTTCGAGCTCCTGCACACCGTCTTCTGCACCCTGACGGCCGCCATGCGCTACGAACCCGCCAACTCGCACTTCTTCCGCACGGAGATCCAGTATGAGAAGCTGGCGGACGCCGTGAGGCTGCTGGGCTGCTTCTCCGACTCCAAGAAGGTCGTCCCGACGAGCTTCTTCCCATCCAATGCGCAGCCTTTTCAGAGACTGCTGGAGGACGACCTGATCGCCGTGGACAGTGTGTGTCCCACGCTGAAGCACTGCAGCAAGCTCTTCATATACCTGTACAAAATGGCCACTGACTCCTTTGACAGGTAAGCTTTTTGTGGGCAGTCGTGGTACTGTCAACACTAACTGGTAAATAGTGCTCAGGTTTGATAGTTAATTGGTTTTTGAATAAACCTGAAAAGTCGATTTTGTTTGGAGGAGCAGACAGCTGGTCAGTAGGGATTCATTTGGAACTTGGCCTCTTTTCTTTCCTGGTTCAGAACTCCCTCAACTCTTGTTATTTAATTATTTTCCTCCTGGGGTGTTACCTTTATAGTGTGTGTCTGTGTGGTGACCAAAGCATGCATCTGCTCTGATGTTCTCTCCTGTTGATGTGTGTGCATTTATATCCAGCTCAGAGCGCTGTTCTGTACTGCTGACACTAACAAGCTCCCTACCTGTTTGTTTTTTCTTCTTCTTCTTCCTCTTCTCTTAACCTTTCTCGTTGCCTGGCTGTCTTCTGCTGTGTTATGTCTCTAGTCGTGCTGAGCAGGTGCCTCCGTGCCTGACACACGAGACCTCCCTGCCCTCTCCTTGGGGCACACCAGCTCTCTCCAGAAAGAGGTACTGCTCCACTGCAGTTTTCTTTTCTGTTCAGGTCAAACCCCTTTTTCTGTACTTCCATTCGCCCTTTCAGTTTCTCCAGTTGTCCCTTTCTTTCTGTCTGTCTCTGTTGTCAGCTAACACAAGCTAATGCAGCTACTTTGTCGTTCCCCAAGGCTGCCAGTTGAATTTTTGTGCTGATAATTGTGTTGTTCTCCTTTTTTTTGGTAACCCTATATTGGCACCACTGGTTCCCAATCTGCTATACTATGAAGTATTTTGTTTAAAACTGCTTGGGTGTTATATGATGAATGTTAATCTCTCTGAACCAAGTCTGTTTATGATAATTATTTTATTGTATTGTTTTTATTTCACATGCACTTAAATGAAAGGTGTGGTTTCTTTTAGGGCTGTTTAGCTAATCAGAATTCTTCAGAATTTTAGGCCATTCTTACAGAATAATGCAGAGGACCACTATTTTAACAAAAGTAAACAGATTCTGGTCACATGGGAAGGCAAGTCTTAATGATTAATAACTTCATGGAACCCTGCCAACAAGGCAGTCTTCACCTATTAGACCATTTCACCGATTCTGATCCTGGAAAATGTTAAGTACGTGACCTGAACAGTTTGATATGCTCACCTTTTCTGAGCCGCTACATCAAAATCTGTCCCGGTTGTTAATATCGGCTTTAACTTTTAAATCCACTGAACGGTTGACTGAAACAGGCATATGCATGCATTACAATTTCCATAGGTTTTGGTGATTTGATTGGAAAACGGAGAAATCACAACTCAGTTGTGAAATAAAAGTTGTGGAAATACCAAACACACACTTTGTGTTGTTTTTTGAGAATGGTTACTGGTTTGTGTTGTAACTTGAATACCTGCTCGCTTCCCCTTGGGTAAGTCTATGACCTCTGACTCCCACAGACATGGCTACCATGGAAGCTGTGTCCCAACCCCATCCCTGCCAGTGAAGGCTGTCACTGACCTGAAACTGCACACAGGAAACTCCTCACTCCACTCCTCAGATGTGGTGGTCATTCACCCTGGAGCCGGCTTGGCCATGCTCGACCTCCTGGCCTCTGTCAGCTCCGAGACACAGCCTGAGGTAAGACAGGAACACATAAATGTAGAACTAAATAAATGTGCATCCAGTGAACAATCCAGTCTAAAACCATGAGCATCTGGAGCTGCTCCTGGGGTCTTCATAGTCATAGTCACTGCTATAGTAAGGTGCTGACTCTGTAAATGACGATGATGTTACACTGGTAGAACATAGTGTAGAAGTGCAGCAGATGGCAGAAGGCTGGGTAGCAAGCCAACCTGTCACTGAAATTGTCCCCTGTGTTCTGCTTTAAATACTTCCAGAGATCGCACGAGTCACAGTGGAATTAACATGAAACTCTGACGGAAATCCTGGTGTTTAGTCCTACTTGTTAGGATTCCAATTTTAAAGAGCCGTTTCGTTTAAAATTGGGCAACACAACAGTTTGTAAAGGTCATGTATTAATAGATAAGTCAAGTAATGTATAAATATCTGTATTGTTGTATACATACATGTGTATATTCTTTGATTATTGTAAATGTACAGGTAGTTTATTTAGTATTTGATTCCAAGAAACAGATTTTAGGTTTATGAACAGATTTTGTTTTTACTTTTAACTGTCAGTTAATACATGTATTAACAATTGGACAATACCATGAACAGATACATACTGCTAACTCACTTTTTTAATGTTTGTATTAATATATTTAGAGCCTGCTTGTGAGAAAGATAATTGACTTTTGTAATAAAGCGTGACCAAAATTCTGTATGTTTAATAAACAAATCAATAAAGAACTGAAGATGGATTGTAATTTGCTTCTTGACCCTCCATCTGTGTTAACTCAAAAGAACCCCAAACTGATGGCTTGTCCCCTTGTTCCAATATTGTCCCCCCAGCACGCTCTGGACCTCCAGCTGGCTGTGGCGAACATCTTGCAGCTGCTGGTCCACACGGAGAGGAACCAGCAGATCATGTGTGAGGCAGGCCTCCACTCGCGGCTCCTTCAGCGCTGCAGCTGTGCCCTGGCAGACGAAGACCACCCCCTCCACCCCCCTCTGCAGAGGATGTTTGAGAGGCTGGCATCGCAGGCCCTGCAGCCCATGGTCCTGAGGTAGGCCTTCAGTTGGGACACTTTTCTGTCACCTCTTTAACCTTTTAATTAAGACCTGAAATAAACCTGACAACTGCACATTTCCAAATGCTCTTATGTGACTTCCTTTGGGTAGAAAGCCAATGCAAACCTGACATCAAGTACTGTGTTTTGGATTTGGGATTAATGTTCAGTATTCACTTTCATTTGGGCTTTAATTTATACATCTTCTACCCAAATGTTGAGTGACTCATGCACTATGAACTATGAATCTTTACATTCAGAAAACCATAGATGGACGGTAATTAGCTGATATAATCAATAAAGTGGCTAGTTTTCCAGTTATTCCCACAGATGGTTTTCTGAATAATACGAGAAATCCAAATAGTCTTTTCTTTGTCTTGTCATTATCTAGGGAGTTTCTCCGCTTGGGAAATCCATTGAATTGTGGGGCATGGGACAAGAAGCTTTTGAAACAGTACCGGGTTCACAAACCAAGCTCTCTGAGTTACGAGGCTGAAATGAGAAGTAAGTGAAAGATTGCTTTTGTGTTGTTTATTTCATTGACAAATAAAGATCGACTGCACTTGCTCAGTTACTGTAACTGGTGTTTTATTTGTATTTTATTTGTATTTCTTCTCTCCCCAGAGTCCATGTTTTAGGTTTTCACCCAACAGTTCTGTGCTGCACGGTTTATTTATTTAATTAAATGCAAGTTCATTATTTCTTCCATTAGAAGGGAAAAGTTAATAAATGGAAAAATATATTACTGATAACTATCATTGATAACTATTTTAAACCTATAGCTATCAACAATAACCATGGCAAATAACACCTATAATGGAAAGGAGTCTCGGCACCAACTCTGGGTTTCAATTTGCTTTTCGTGTCAAACTACAAATTTGGAAACTGAAAGTATTTAAGTGAAGTGGGAGAGCTGAGTTAATTATATCTTCACTCCAAGGGATCAGACGTGCTTGAAGGCATTTTTCTCAAAAGAGATCCAAGAATAGGTGGCTGTGTGTTGCTGGAAGTCATTGCCTGATTTTTGCATTTTGTTGGCTTACAATAACAATAACGTACTACCATGTGACAAGATTTGTGGCAGTTAGGATATGACTATGCACATGTCAGATAGGCGGGAGGCGCAGTTGATTTAGTTCTCCCATGACTGGGAATTTTTAAAACAGAGCAGATCAAAGAAAAATACACACAAACACACACACACACCATGTTGTTAGAATATGAATATGAATGTATTATGCATAAAAACACACGCTTCTGCCTTTGTTTCATGCACTGAATTATTTATTTTTCACCCATGAACCTCACAGCAGGCTTTTTCCAGCATCTTAAGCTCTGTAATTTTCTCACTTCCACAAACCCTTCGACATGTGCCTGCAGCACAGATAGGCTGAATAACACCCAATTCCCCTGTCCGTATGCAGCCTTTGGGTTTAATATAGTTACAGTAGGTTTAATATATGTGCACTGGGGAGCAACATCCCCTAAGAATCATGGTGCTGTTTAAATGTATTTATAATCGCCATTGAATTCACTTCCTCAATAACTGTTACATTTTTCAGTATGTCTGTACCAGTTGCTGCGGGGGGTGCAGATGGATAACAGCAGATTCCATAATGATAATGTGAAGGCGTGCTGAAGTGTACAAAAATATAAATTGTTAAAAAAGTTAAAAATATGGAGATTGAAATATGAGGTTAGTTTCAATGTGTTATTCAAGAATTACTTTTTCAAATTAAAAAGTATCTGACATATAAAGACCTAAGGTACAGTAAGGGACATATTGATTCCTCATAACTGTTTGAATCACACGTACACACATTCAGCTGTCACTATTTGGAATTTATTACTTCTTAAAGGGGAACCACATAAAAGTAGGGTAAACCACAGAATCGCTCCCAAATTTAGTAGGAACTGCCTGTGTTCCCCCACTGCATGAACACTGCGTACTTTTGAAGGTTTTGCTTGGCATATCATGTATTTTCTCTGTCTTCCAGGCAGCATGACGATGTCAATGGAGGGATTTGGCCCCGACAGTGTGTTCACTGTGAACGAAGATAACAGTCAGTACAGGATAAGCCGGAGTCTGGTTAGATCGGCAGAAGGAAGCACAGTGCCTTTGACCAGAGTGAAGTGCCTGGTCTCCATGACAACCCCCCACGATATCAGACTCCACGGCTCGTCAGTCACCCCGGCCTTTGTCGAGTTTGACACGTCTCTTGAAGGGTTTGGGTGAGCGGGCCTTTCTTACCAAAACCAAATAAAGCTCAAGTGCAAGGAAAAGAGAAGTTAAACACCCATTGCATAAGAAATTTTTTTTTTTTTTTTTTTTTTTTTTGAACACTATTTTTATGTGATTTTATATTTTTGGTGGCGGTTTAGATAGGGGTGTCACTGTTGTTGACAAAAACAGTACAATTTCCGGAGTGGGTGGATAAGAGCTTAGAGTGAAAACCACTCCAGCAAAAACTTTATTGGTTTCCATTTTATTTTAAGATATACTTTTAACCTTCTTTGATGTGATTTCACAGCTGTGCTCCTGTGGGTAAGGTGAGAAATTGAAACCACACTGAACCTCGGTTGGGATTTTTGTGGTGAATTTCTCTGTAGTGCAACATGTATTGCATTGATACAGGGCACACAGCTCTAGGGGGAGTCAACATAAAAGGAGGCAATCTGCCTGCCCCTCGTAAAGGGTTTTATAGCATGCTGACATAAAACATCAGGGAGACTACAGGACTGGGAAATGGGAAACCTGTGATATAAAAATTGAGATTTTAATCTGCTTGCTAGTGCATTGTCATAAATAATCATTCATAGCACATTGACCAACAATAGTTTCAGCTCAGTGTTCTTTCATACTATATATGGTTTTCACACTGTTTGTATGGATCCTATATTATGATGAATGTGATTAGTGCACGGTTGTAAGGGAAGCCTTTATTACCCGTGTGAAGACTGGCCACGCTTCAGCTCAGTCCAATGAATACAGGTCAGAAACAGAGTTTGCAAATCTACTGTTTTTATATATACAAGAGATTGATGGCCTTGTTTTCAGTACATTGGGAACAGTGGCCGGCACACTGAGAGTTAATGGTTCCTTTGTATTCAGAGCCTTGCCTGCCATCTTATCATTTCAATTTGGTTACAAATATAATAGATTTATACAGGGCTTTCCATCTGCACACATCAAATATTAATTTGAATTTCATTTTATGATACAGCCACAGTGAATTACCTAAGGGGAAAGGACCAAGGCAGTGGCTTTAGTAATAAACCAACATGCATGTTCTGCTCAATAGAAGTAGTCACATTAGGGACAACATGTTAATGACCTGGATGTTCCTCCCCTTTGGCTCTCAGAGGCTGCGTCTGTGTGAGAGAGATGTGTGTGAGATAGGAGAGGATACAGGACTGAAGCTGAGGGTGACATTGGGTGACCGGGGACCTTCATGCCTGTCTTACCTTAGAGCAGTGGTGGCAATCAAGGTCACAATTACTGTAAACGCCCTCCGCCAAGGCCCAGATGGGACTGACACCCGAAATGTTCAGCTTTAATAGTACCTTACTTCTTAATCTACACATCTGAGATACTCTAACCACGAATAATATGCAGGGCTACAGCTACACGTGTATTTACCTAGAAGAGTATGACATATCACACACACACACATGGCTACAGGGCCATTTGGAGTAGCCAATCAACCTAAACAGCCTGTCTTTGGGATGTGGGAGGATGCTGGAGTATCCTTGGGAAAACCCACACTGACACAGGAAGAACAGGCACACTCCACACAGGCTTACACCCAAACCAGGGTCCCTGGAGCTGTGAGGCCGCAGCACCAACCACTGTACCACTGTGCCGCCCCATTTTACAAATGGCTTAATAAAGTAGATTTTCCTTTACAGTATTCATTATTCAGTAAAAATAAATCTGAATAAGAATCTGAACACTGACTGAATCATTGTTGGAGTCACTGCAATATATATTTGTAATTGAATCGTCTGTTTTCTCTACAGGTGTCTTTTTCTGCCAAGTCTGGCTCCACACAATGCACCATCCAATAACGTCAATACGTCCGGGGTCAGCGATGGGGCGGTTGTCAGTGGAATGGGAAATGGTCAGTATATATCGTTAATTGTATTAATAAGGTTAATTAATAGGTTATATTTTCTATTTTTTTTATTTTCAAATTTACAAATATTAATGATTTCTATTATATTAAGTATTCCCGTGTTGTGAGTAATTATACCATGCCTCTTCATTTGTTTCAAAATGTTCTTGGTTGCAATAATAAAGATTATGGTTATAGAGGAAAATAACAAATTATGGACTAGCTGTGATATTCTATGTTGTGGTATGTTACCAATAAATTACCTCACGTGTATTTATTTTATTTAATATATTTGTGACTGTTTCATTCATAAACTTTTATTTGGTAATAATATTTTTCAGTAGTAATGCTAAAACCCAAACAAGAATAACAAAAACCACCTTGTCTCGGCTTTAACCATTAACATGGTTCAGGCCTCTGAAAATCAAAGCATCAAGTATTTATGAAGTGACGCAGTTCTGAAGACCTAGGAATGTGGCTTGAAAGAGGAAATTGAATGTTTCCTGCTGTTAAAATCATCCTGAAATGGCAGCAGATGGAGTTGTGTATATATAGATGTGTTCTCTGACCCATATTTTAAAATGACATCATTCCTGTTGGGAATTATTTTTTCTTCTTCAGTTTTAATACCAGTAATCTGCTTGGAAACCTGCAGCAGTTCTTTGTGTATCATTATTTTATATGGAAGCTCACAATTTTAATATTGTGTTCTTGACAAGAAAACAAAAGCAAACAAAGTTCCTGTTAGCAAAATCAGAACTTTTTTTCAAAATAGTATTTTATAATAGTCTGCGCACTTTCTGTTAAACCATCCTGCAGTTTGGCAAGAAAAAGAATTGTGTCCATGATTGTATGCAATAACACCGTCCTGCCCCAGCATGCATTGACATGTGGGAATGTCCTTAATTTCTCTGCAGTGTCTGGATACCCTGTCTGCTAACTGCTTCTTTACAGAAATATTCAAGCCATACACACTTAACAGTGAGGCGTCAACTAACCAATAATGGCAGTTACTGTGAAAGAACAGTGGTATAAAACCATACAATCAAAAGGTCTCTTTTCTTTGCTGTTGTTCTGCAGGATGACAGTCACATGCTTTTCTAACCAGTGGTCCGGTTTTGCTTTCGTTCGGCAGGTGAACGACTTTTCCCTCCTCCTTCGGGCTTGACCTGTTCCTTCTGGTTCTGCATCGAGCGCTTCAGCACGCCTCCCAACAACCACCCCGTCAGGCTGCTGACCGTGGTGCGCCGGGCCACCTCCTCCGAGCAGCACTATGTCTGCCTGGCGGTCGTGTTATCGGCCAAGGACCGCTCGCTCATCGTCTCCACCAAGGAGGAGCTGCTGCAGAGCTATGGCAAGTGCACCGCCCTTCCCGGCCAGCAGGGGCTGCTCCAGTCACTCAGGCCTTCTCACTGTGTTTGTGAAGATATCAACGCCATGTTTCTGTGAAATACAATGATGTACTTAAGAGCAGAGGTACAAAATAAGAGCCCAGAGTCCAGCCAGTTCCATAGGTCACCCTTCAGGCAAAGCACAAGAAACTCTTAACTAGGTGATTCAGCAGGTGTTTTGATTAAACTTGGTTATTCTGAGACTGATTTATGATTTAATTTTCCCTTTAATTAAAGTGAAGTTGGAGACGTCTGCTTTAAAGTATTCAATGTAATTTATTATTATTTACTCTTTTTTCCCTTGTGTTTTTACTCAAGGTGACACACAAGATTTATAAGAATACAGTGCAGTCAATAGGCAATTATTGTTCGTCATTACAGAAGTGCACAGCGTGACGGAGGATTACAAGAAATTAAAGAGCAAAGAAAAAAAGCAGAGTGACAGCGGTACTCAACCTAAAGCGATTGAGCAGTTTTGCAAGATAGCACAGCAGTTTGAGCCTCAGGAGATCGTGTGCAGGGTCTGTGAGTGCAGTCGGGACAGATGGGCTAAGCGGAGGGGTAGGAAAGTGTCAAGAGAGGCGGTGCAGGCCTAATGATCACCAACTGCTAGTATCAGCACTGGGGAGCCAAGGAGGAGAAGTATGGGCAGTAGGGGGAGTCTGACTAGTCGACCTGAACAGAAGGAACAGAAAGGGCAAGAAAGGATACAGGGAGAGACCGGAGACAGGTGAAGATAGGGTAATTGGCATCTTTTTTAATTTTGTTTTTACACACACCGAGCCTGGACAGGGCCTGAGCCAACAGTAAGCACAGCCTGATTGATGTTGAATGTCATTTCTCTGCAGTGGACGATTTCAGCGAAGAATCCTCCTTTTATGAGATCCTGCCCTGCTGCGCCCACTTCCGCTGCGGTGACCTCATCAGCGAGGGACAGTGGCATCACTTAGTACTGGTGATGAGTAAGGGCATGCTGAAGAACAGCACAGCCACACTGTACCTGGATGCACAGCTGGTGAACACAGTCAAGGTATGGACCAAACATCCCTGTTATTGCATTATTGTTACTATTAAAGTAATATAACTATTTCATGTATGTAACAGTGAATTACACCACAAATTACATTTGGTACTCAGGAGAGGAATTGATGAGGCAGACGTGATACTGAAACAAAGAAAAACACAGTTGCCAGGGAGCTTTACCTCTTGTTTTTGTGGGACTAGGGTATCATAGGGTTAAATGTGATCTTGTTCTCTGCAAATTCGCTGAAAATGAATTGGCATTAAGGCTCTCATTATATGCCGGATCATGAGTTGCTTGTGACAAGGGGGCACGTGAGGGCAGCTGAGACGGTGACAATTGCATCTGCCACGGCCGAGTGCCGGCTCCAGCACGCCATGTGGTTTGGCACCTGTGTGGTTCCGCTGAGGAGGGATGAAGTGACAGAACGTGACTGTTGGGAATGGTAGGGTACGTCCACTGGAGACGAGTCACGTTCTGTCCCTTGTCTTGTGGGAGCTTTGTGGGAAGTGTAGTAGAAGGAAAAATACAAAACACAACAAGACCTGTCAGGGGGTTAATTATTTTTTTAACTTGATGAGACAATCCTGTTAATCTCTGCAGCTCCACTATGTGCATAGCACACCGGGGGGCTCCGGCTCGGTCAACCCCCCTGTGGTCAGCACGGTGTACAGCTACATTGGCACCCCCCCTGCCCAGCGCCAACTCTCCACGCTGGTATGGCGCCTCGGGCCCACACACTTCCTGGAAGAGGTCCTGCCAGCTGCCAGTGTCTCCACTATTTTTGAACTGGGACCTGACTACGTGGGCAGCTTTGAGGCTGTTTACCTTCCCTGTAAGTAGAGTTTTTTTTTTTTTTTTTTTTTTAATGTCGTATGAACTTGGCATTCATATATTCCTGCTAATGCATTTGCAATAATAAATTCTTGTCCTGCAGGCAAAGACTCGAAGGCTGAGGCCGCCTCCCTGTCTCCGGTAGCTCTGGTGCCTGAAGAGAAGGTCTCCTTTGGCCTTTATGCCCTGTCTGTGTCCTCTCTCACTGTGGCCAAGATCCGGAAGGTCTACAACAAACTGGACAGCAAAGCCATTGCGAAACAGGTTGGCATTCACACTCCTAAGAAAATAAAATTAATAACCCTCTTGAAAATTGCCTGTGAAACTAATTAATTTGCATGCCTCCCAAATCATTAGGAGGAAATCGTCTTGAACAGGTTGTTTACTGTGCATCTTTAAACCCCCTGTCATTTCCTATTCAAATAGCTTTCTCCTAAGCTTGTGTATCTGTAGAGTACTTTAGATCATTGTGAAGTGCACAGCCAGCACTTCTGCAAAGGCAGACATTGGTGTTTGCTCAGCAATATCACTCAGAGGTCCACAGCTCAGGATTCTGTGCCCATCTCATTTGTTTTGATGTTCGCCAGTTATTTTTAATTGAACTTAGTCGAACCGTATTCCCAGAAGCAGCATTTTTTTTTAGTCTTATCAAATAAACACCCGCTTCACTTCAAGGTTTAAAGTCTTTATTAACTTACTTGCTCATGTATTTGACCGGGAGAAGTCCTAGATCAAGGGCATTGTAGACAAGGGGACCACAATATTGAAAGAGAGGCTAATCCAGATTTAGGGTTAGTTATTTAAAGAATGGGTTCATTCAGGCAACCCATCTCCCACTCCAATTATTATTATTTATTTTGTTCACCAGTTGGCAGTGTCCTCTCATGAGAACGCGACTCCAGTGAAACTACTCCACAACTCTGCAGGACATCTCAACGGGTCCGCACGCACCATTGGGGCTGCTGTTATCGGGTACCTTGGTAAGTTTTGAGCTGCTAATAATGTAATCTGCTTTTCTGACTTCTCAACCGAATAGTACGAGAAATTGTTTTCGATCCTAATGCAGCACAGCCAGATTTATACATACTGAGCTACTGGAGATGAGATAAATTATTCTGATCACAGAGGTTTCTCTCTTACACCGAAGAACAGCGGCTTCAGTTGCTGCTGGTTGTCTCTTTTTGGAAATTAAAATATCCAAGCTCAGAGCTGCTATAGAAGAAAAAAATGTGCATGTCTCCTCTTGAGCTTCTCTTTAGGCGAATCCAGGCATCTCGGCGAAGGTATAACTGAATAGCACGATTTCTCCATTTGTTTCTTGTTCACCGCTGTAGAAATAGAAGCAAATCAACAGTAGGTTCCATTGGGGTTGTTGGTGGTCTGATGGTTTTATGTGCATTTTTTAATTGTGAAATGTGCTTAGTACGTAAAAGTAAAAAACAGGAGTCATCGCCTAGACTGCTTAGAAAATCTAAAATGTATGACAAACTGTATTTTAACCTCAACCAAATGTTTACAATAAATGAAAAATCAAGGGACTGTTGATTATAATTGATGCAGATAAAATCTAAGTTACTTGACACCATGCTGTTTTGTGGAAAGGAACGAAACCCCCCACTCCAATTTGCAGCCAGCATGTAGAGAGAATAGCCTGTTTGTGCCCTAAGCAGGCTTTGAGTTATATCTGCTCTGTTATAACGCAAGTCTCTAATTGTGGAATATTGCGAGACGTGATTATTGTTTTTCCACTTGTTTCTCGATCATCTCTCAGGTGTCAGGGCCTTTGTTCCCAAGCCTGTTGCCACAAACTTGCAGTATATTGGGGGAGCGGCTGCCATCCTGGGTTTAGTTGCCATGGCATCAGATGTGGAAGGACTGTATGCTGCAGTCAAAGCTCTGGTGTGTGTTGTCAAGAGCAACCCTCTGGCCAGCAAGGAGATGGAAAGAATCAAAGGCTACCAGGTGGGTACAGTGTGATCCACGCTCAGTTCAACTGAACAATGCAAGGCCTGCATGTGTTTCAAACTGCAGATGGTAGATGTTGAGGCTCCACATTGTTTTATTGTCACTGTGAGAGACTGTGGAGATTTATGTCTTTGTGTGTTTTTTTTATTTTTTTTTATGATTAAAACTCAGTCATTTTCGTAGAACACACTGGGGTTTTAATGACCTCTCTAAATGTATTTATTAAATATCTGTAGCAGTGGTAAGATAAATGGAAGGGTCCTTTCGAAGTAATTGTGCTTGCCTGGCATATGCAGTTATTGCAGGATATTTTATACTTCTAGTTATTGATTCATTGCCTACTTTGTCACAGTGCATCTACTCCTAATTGCCATTTATGTGACAAGGTACTAAAAACACTTATTCTGAGACAGAGACTGAAAAGGTCTTTGTTTTGCTATTTCTTGTTTATATTTCTGGTGTCCATTTTCATAACCTCTTTGAGAAACCGACCGTGAACAGTCATTTATTTAGATTTTTGTGCTTCTGTAAAATTTTCGAGGATTCGTTTAGCTGCAAGGCCTTATTAGATTATGTTCGGCTCTGGAGCTGATAGTCAGACATTTCAAACTTTGAGGCCTTGCACCTATTAAATAATACCCCAGCATAAATTATCCGGATTTATTTGTTCCTTGTTTTTAATGCTGTGCTAATACCAAGTTTAGCTTTGAGAGAAGGATTTGTGCTCTCAGGTTTTTTTAGCCTTGCTTGACTGATCTTCTACAGATTATTCGAAGGTGACAAAGTGCTTTGTGGGAGGCCTCAGCCATGCAGAAAATGGGAGAGATTAGTTCTGTGTTTCATCTTGTTTGTCCTAGTCTGTCCCATTCCAGGAAGCAGTGTTCCTATGAAAGGATTAATACGGTTTTCTTGCCTTTCCGTATGTGCTCTCCCTTTAGACTTGCTGCTGTGGCTCTATAGTGATTCCCATATTACAAAATTCCTCTTTCTCAAACAGTGAGATTCAGCTTCAGCTGCAAACCAAGGCTGTCAAGGTCATTCTGTTGCTCTGCAACTCCTACACTCAAACTGGCAGGGGCATTATATTAATTTGAATATTTTCAGAAGACACCATGCCACACCTTTGCTAAAAGATAGTCTCTCTTCCTCCGTTGTGATGCATCAACCGTGTGGGCGAATAAAGGAACCAAATATCGTGAATATGTTTAATGGTGGATGAATTTGTCTGGAGTTGGCTCCTATCAGTATTAAGTCACCAATGTAAAACTATACTCGCCTTCATCTGCCGATTTGGTGGGACTTTCACCAATATGCATCTCCTGACCCCAGAAGCCACCAACAGGCTAAAACAACTAGATCTAAATATTTCTTGTTGAACACACTTCATACGAGAGGAAACATCACGCCTCCTCTCTCTCATGTCTGTGGAGCTTCAGGTTCTGTTGACCGAGCCAAACCCTGATTGTGTCCGTTTAAAAATTAACCACAATCCAACGAGAGAAGCCCTTTTCACAAAACGGTAACCCGAGGCCTTGGCGCTCTCAGGCTTACAACTGGGGGAAAAAAAAAAAATGAGGCCTGAGGATTTACAGAATCATGGTTTCCGATTGACTAAAACAATAAACATTTAAACATCCTGTCTATTTCTGAGAGGAGCTGATTCAGGACAAGATTGTTTTTGTCATCAGCATTCAGTTAATATTAGTATGTTTTAAACAGGGCCCTCTGGTGGTTAAAGACGGTAAACATTGAGAACATCTTGTACACGGGGTGCCATTTATGAAATACGAGTTTTCATAAGCTTTCTGTTGGCTTCTAGTTGGACACAACATACTTCTCAATCATTTTCAATTAATCTTTAATATTACACTGTGCTGGTTTGTAAAGTGACCCATTTAAGCCATTGATATTGAATCCCTGTGCTTTTTGTTGGACGTGCTTCGTTAAATCTCTGGTTATAAGAAGAGGAAATGAAGCTGAGTAATTGATTGCGTAATTTCCTTAAAATTTCCAGAAATCAGCTGTACTGTGAATCACGGTTTGGTCTGATTTGAAAGTTATTTCATATTCTGGATTTTGCCTATATTGTAATTGGTTTTTGCTTAGATTTCATGTGGACTGTAAGGGCAATGGACATCTCATAGGAGCACAAATGTGCCAGATTAGCAAAGTGCCAGTATAGTGCTGTGCAGCACCAGTTCTCTCCTGGGCATATTTTTAATGGGCAGGGCTGTTGATTCTGTAGATCCCAAGGTCCTCAGTTCAACACTAGCCTCCAACTACAGACGTATCTAAAGAGCCTGTAGTGTTGAATGTCATAATGCAGCATTTATGGCCTGAATGTATTAAGCTCAGTGAGAGATGAAGCGGTGAGACTCACTTCTGTGTCGACTCTAGACTCCTAGACTGAAGGGTTTATTATTTTGTTTCCCACTTTCTCAGTTACTGGCAATGCTGCTGAAGAAGAAGCGCTCCCTTCTGAATAGCCACATCCTGCACCTCACTTTCTCCCTGGTGGGCACAGTGGACAGTGGCCACGAGACGTCCATCATCCCCAATTCCACAGCCTTCCAGGACCTGCTGTGTGACTTTGAGGTGAGCCCCTCTGTGCCGTTCAGATGTCTGAAATCGATCGACTTGCAAGTTGACCGATACAGGTGTTCTGTCATATACAAGATAGCATTAGAAAATATTAAATTAGTGACGAATCATATTTTAGCCTCAACCAAATGTTCACACTTAATGGAAAATCAAGGATCGGCATGCGTTGTATCTTTTGACCTTGCCATAAACAAACAGAGACAGCACTGATGTTCAGTACACTGGATTAGTACAGGGCCTCAACTCCTTGCATTAGTCAGCAGGGTTGGCTTGGCTTGATTATGTGAGACAGGGTTAGGTACTGTGTATGTGAGTGAATATATCCGTAATATAATAGTCCTAATTACAGTGAAGATAGAAGTAAGGCATCTAGCAGTTGTTAAAAGGAAATCTGCCTTTAATGTTCTTCTGGTATGTGTTCCTACTAACCGGATTCCCACAGATGCAATGTCTGAGCAGTGCCAGGGACAATAAGGCAGTTTTCTCTTATTAAATGCAGTGTCTGTTCTTCTCACAGGTCTGGCTTCATGCACCCTATGAACTGCACCTGTCCTTGTTTGAGCATTTCATTGAACTCCTGACTGAATCAAGGTTAGTGTCTAACTACCAAAGTGACAAAATGCTAGAGTAAGCACAAATCAAAGAAAATATTTTTTTATCCGTTTCTCCCCATTCGTGTTCTGTTTATTTTTTATGTTTGTTTTTTAACCAATTTGATACTATTCATTTTGTCGTAACAAACGATATTAATTGTTGTAATTACAGCAAAAATAATTACCCTGGTTCAGTAATGATATTCTTTTTCTGCAGACAGACTATTTAGTGGTTCTTTATTAAATGTACAATTAAGTTGGGATGAAATGTTCTGATGACAGAGAATTGAGGTGATGGCATGCACAATGCGACTCCTTCTACCTTGGCATTAAATTGTACAATTTAATCAGGAAACCAAGCAGAAATGGAGTTGGAAAAATGTACCTTCATTCATTTGTTTTTCCCCATAAGTCAGATTTGAATATTTTTTCTCTTAGCTACGTGACTGCTAAGTTTCAGTTGTATGTTATGTTGTGTATGGATGTATGGAAGTCAGTTTAATTTAGGGCTTTGGAATGCATTAGAAATGGTCAGCATGTTCTTTTCTCTTCCCCAGCGAGGCGGCCAAAAACGGCAAGTTACTGAGGGAGTTCCAGCTCATCCCCAAGCTACTGCTGACCCTCCGAGACACCTCCCTGTCCCAGCCCACCATCGCTGCCATCAGCAATGTCCTTAGCCTTCTGCTCCAGGGGTTCCCCAACAGCTGTGATCTCCTCAGGTATCACGTAGCCTTACATCACATACCAATGTACCTATAACACTAAAGACCAGACAACCTATTTAGAGTACATGGTAGTTAATGCTCTCTGTTGAAACAGGATCCAAAGAACTTGATGTTTGGGAGAGCTCTTCAGAGATGTCTGCCCAGCGCGAGGGCAGGTTCGATCTTCCTCCTCAGTAGAAGTGTTGATGTATATATCTGTGTCTGTACAGGTTCGGCCAATTCATCTCCTCTACTTTGCCCACATTTGCGGTCTGTGAGAAATTTGTCATTATGGAGGTCAACAATGAGGAGAAGATAGATGGAGGTAAGCCTTCTGCAGTTTTGAGATGTATACGAGCTTAAAATGGCCATCAGATTAAGTCCAGGTTTTCAAATCTTTAAAATTGTTATGTGACGTTAAAATTCTGCAAGCGATTTTACAGCTCGTTTTCATAAACATGTGTACTGTAAGGACTCCACCCACAGCCATCTGCAAAGTGACATTTTAGATTAATTAAATGCTGTCTTATTAAGTGGCATTTACCATATGGTTTACAGAAACTAATTTCACAATGGGATCTCCTTGGCAATGATGAGTATATAATATTAAAAATACATGTCCTAAATGAAATGTGTTTTAAAGATATTCTCTTTTATGCATGCCCTTTTCCTGTGTGTTTGTTTTTTCAAGTAGGAAATGAAGACGATTTTGGGGGTCTACTTTCTGCCAACCTGATCTTGTTGAGAAACCGGCTTCTTGACATCTTACTTAAACTGCTCTTCACTTCCAAAGAGAAGGCAACTGTTAATATACAGTAAGTCATATCACAAAACTTCAGCTCTACAGAGCTATATGGCAAAACAATACAAAATAAATATGGTGTAAAAACAAGCTCTTTACTTATTTCAAGATGCCTTTTCTTAATCACTGATGTAGCTGCCCTTTCCTTGCTCTGGTCTTTTATCCTCTCCCTATATCCAGTGTCTTAAGGTCTAACGGGGCCACCTGTTTAAACTGTAGACCATGCTGATCTACTCTCTTCCCTTAAGCACGTTTGCTGTAAGGTGCGGTGGATCTTGCAGACACGGTAACTCGGGGTGGTGCGTCTCTCTGTCCCTTGCAGAGCGTGTGAGGAGCTGGTGAAGACGCTGGGCTTCGACTGGCTGTTGATGTTCATGGAGGAGCACCTCCACTCCACCTCCGTCACCGCTGCCATGAGAGTGCTGGTGGTGCTGCTGAGCAACCAGGCCATCCTCTCCCGCTTCAAAGAGGGCCTGTCTGGGGGCGGCTGGCTGGACCAGACCGACTCTGTGCTCACCAACAAGATCGGCACAGTCCTAGGTGAGGCTACGCTGAGGGGTGGGGGGACAGTCCAATATTTGTTAAGAGAGGAGAAAGTCCTTACCACAGTCCCAGCAGCTTCCCCAGGTCTAAGTAGGCCTCCTGGAAACCCACTAGGAAGTGATTCAGATACGTCTTCACAAGATCACAGGGTAACACCTATCCAAACGCCTCCTCCACATCCTCTCAGCAATGTGTTTCTCACAACTGCCAACTATTTTGTGGCTCTCACATTAAAAGAACGCAGTTCAAAGTGGATGCCTAATTATGAGCTTGGGTGTAAAAAACCAGACATGCTCCTCGATGTCACAGTGTTATTACGATTTGAGCCTTATCCGACACCTTTATAGAGGGTGGCTTTTACCAGGCTTCCAAGAATTCAGCTCTTCTTTGTCTCTCCTTTACGCCGCCCACAAATACAACGGCAGAAATGCCTGTGTTGCAAACCTGTCGTTGTTTTTCCGTGTGTCAAGATTGACCGTGCGTGCTCTTGCTGCTGCGCAGGTTTCAATGTGGGCCGCAGCGCAGGAGGCAGGTCAACACTGAGGGAGATCAACCGGGACGCCTGTCATTTCCCTGGGTTCCCTGTGCTCCAGACCTTCCTGCCCAAGCACACCAACGTGCCCGAGCTCTACTTCCTACTGATGGCCCTGTTCTTGCAGCAGCCGGTCACTGAGATGCCTGAGAACCTCCAGGTAAATGTTAGTACAGCATCTTTCATTCTACTTTTACATACACTGTCTGTTATTTAATTGGGCAAATTGGGCATCAGACTGGGTTTTCATCTGTCAGATATAGTTTTATCAGCTTTACTATTACACAGGTTAGAAATGTTACAAAAGTACATTCAGAAAGTTGCATGCTGTGTGATTCAGGTGAAACCTAAACCGAAATAAACTGTGAATATATGTGTGTGTGAACAAAGTAATATTTATACTTGCATATCTGTCTGAAAAATAGATTTTAATTGAACATGTCTGGAATGAGAACATTTATATCAAACAGTCCAGATTCCAGAAGTTTATTTAATGCCTCATATAGAAATACTACTTGCATCATAATGTATAGATTGGTCATATTAAATTGTATGTTATATGTTAAATATTGCATTATTTTTACCCACTCATATATATAGAAACAATATAATATGTATTTTTTTAAGTGTGGCATTGATTGTGCAGATCACTCACTGTGTGTGACTTTGGTTCCTGTGTTTTCTTTTGTCGTCTTTACAGTTTGATCTGGACTCGATCTGGACGTTTATTTTTGGTGTGCCTGCCTCCAGCGGAGCAGTGGTGGGATCCATTCACAACGTCTGCACTGAGGCCTCCTTCCTCCTGCTCGCCATGCTGAGGAGCATGCTCAATTTGGTAAGTGTGGGCCTGCAGAAAACTTCGCTCAGCAAAACACCACCACAGTGCCGTGGTGAAACTCTAGAGAGCTCCTTGTCTTCACAGGATTCCTAACGGGAAACTGTTGGTCTTCCCTCTTGTCTGAACGCAATGCCTCTCTTGATTAATTGCTCTTTTTTCAGCACCTTTTTGGAAGATGCTGGCACACTCATCTTTTCTGATTAAACTGCAGTTTTCTCTATCAGCCAAGATCATCACTCTTGCTGCCACCCATTTGCAATAGAAGTGTCTCAGTTGTGGCGTCCTGTCCTAACAGGAGAAGAGAGAAGGTGGCTGTCAGCGATGTTCTGCAATAAACCTACTGGTTCTTTAGGGAAGGGCGTTGCTTAAACTAAAAGACCTTTTGAAGTCTCAACAGAATTAGGGGATATATGGATGCTTTGTGTGCAAAACAAAATAAATTAAACTGTGCATAGTTCAGAAAAAAAAAACAAAGAATCAATGGGATGAGCAGGGTGTAGTCTTTTCACATAAATTATTCACATTTAGGTGTGTTTAATCTTTAAACTAAGGAAAGACTCCAAAATATCCTCCTGCTATTTCTTATTTTTATTCCTGTTGACTGATAGCTGTCTCTTGGAGGTTGATTACTGCTAAAGCACATTGGGAGGGTTCAGAAAGAGAAACCACAACGTCACTGCTTGGCTGCGAAGCACCATTTGCCAGAAATGCCTCGGCAGTGCTTGGGAGGTCACCCATAACCAGATCCTTATGTTTTGGCTCCATCTCTGGCTGTTGTCTTCCTCATGCTGCTGCATCTGTTTTTATTGTGCTGCCCGAGCAATGCCCAAGCTGCCCTTTGCAGTCAAGTTAACATTGTTCTGTTTGTCTCCGCAGCCCTGGCAATCTGAAGAGGAGGGCTCGTGGCTGAGAGAGTATCCTGTGACTCTGATGCAGTTTTTCCGCTACCTCTACCACAACGTGCCAGACTTAGCGCCGCTGTGGATCAGCCCGGAGTTCCTGTGTGCCCTGGCAGCGACCGTCTTCCCTTTCAACATCAGGCCATACTCTGAGATGGTATGTTTGCACATTCAGAGGTGTTGTTTAGCTGAGTTGCCGTGTGTAGAGCACCTCCTCTAGATAAATACCAGATAAAAGGAACAGGTTCAGAATAGGTGGGACTCTTACTTTTGTCTGCCTGAAAAGCAGTTCTCTTCAGACTATTGTAGTTTTACTACCGCAGTGCCATCTAAAACTGGTCATTAAAAACTGATGGACCTGCCAGTGAATGTTTTTCCCTCAGGGTGTTCGCACTGCCTGTAATTTTCTGAATGCAGGAACTAAGTGTTCTGTAGGACTTCAACATAAAGCATTGAAGAGCTTTTAAAGATCCTTTTAAAGCTGCTGTCATTATGACCAGGAGACTAAACCAATAATGACTTCCTTCTATCAAAATCTGATTGATTTATTTGAATCCTTTGAAAACAGTGGTTGGTATAAAATAATGTACGGTTTAAATTGAGGACTACAGCACGAAAAATTGTTAGTTAGGCACATATCGTGGTGAAGGGGGCGAACGTTCAGGAGATATAGCTATACTTCTATAAACTAGAACCAGTCACACTAATTCTAAGCTATGTATTGCTCATGAGAAATTAGAGGGATAAACATAATTATAAACATAATGATTTTGCAAGTTACCTTATAGATGTATATGTATCTCTGCTGTCCATGTACTGAAGTCATACTTCATTTGGCGGCTCTGTACAGGTCTTGTGTCCTGTTTTTCCCAAGGTGAGTGACCTGGATGATGAAGTGGGATCCCCAGCTGAGGAGTTCAAGGCCTTTGGGGTGGACACAGGCATGAACAGGAGCCAGTCTGAGTACTGCAACGTGGGTGCCAAGACCTACCTGACCAACCACCCGGCCAAGAAATACGTCTTTGACTTCATGAGGGTGCTGATCATGGACAACCTGTGCATGACCCCGGCCAGCAAACAGACCCCCACCATCGATCTGCTGCTGGAGGTCAGCTTGCGTGTTTTGTAGTCCATTGGCTTATTTCCTCTTGAGGGGAGTTCTCCTGAGCTCTCAGCCGAGATTGAGGGCCGGATTAAATCAAAACTTCAACCTATTCGCTAATTGCAAACTACAAACTTGGCAGTTGTATTGATGAGTAGAAGAAAGTGCCATCTTACAAAAATTGAAGACATCACTGAGAACAGTTTTGTAGTTTTCTCCGAGCGTGTGGGTTGAAGTTTTGATTTCATCCCAGCCTGAGTCTCTGAGTGGCATTGAACTCATTTAAATAGATTTTGTGATTTATGGGTGTATCTTTTTCTTGCTGATCCGGGCCACTGTAGGAGTGTCTAGACTTCTCCTCTGATTGTAACAGCACTAATCTGAGAAAATGTCCTCGACTTGCTCACAACCTTTTTACGTTTAATTCTTAAATCTTGCCACTGGGGTTATTTGGGGAGTATTCTATACTGATATATTGTGAGTAAAGCTGAAAAACTACTTTTGTGTCTCGTTTTCAAGGCCTCACCAGAAAGATCAACACGAGCTCAGCAGAAGGAGTTTCAGTCTTACATCCTGGACAGCGTCATGGAGCACCTGCTGGCTGCTGACGTGCTGTTAGGTGAGAACTTGGAGAGGAGTCGCTCGGGGAGGAATATCCCCCTAGAGTCCGTGTTGACTATGGAAACCTCAGCAAACTGCAAGAATTTGTTACAAATTAAATGAATGTAAACGAATGTTAAATATAGTTTCCTATGCTGCTGTGAAGTACATTATATATATTTAGAGAGCCTTGCGTGCTGCAATAACATGCTTTGTCAGTCCTTAACATTCAATTCAATAGCCTGGAGGCGTGTGAAAGCTCTGACCTGCACCAGCCAGCTTTCCTTTTGTCCCCAGTGTTTGTATCATTGTCATTCTGCTGTGTTGTACCAGGCTTCTCATATTTTAATAATTTGAATAGGAGCATCTCTTGGATGTGCCCCGATTCAAAAAGGTAATCAACAGCGATATCATGAAATTGCAAACCATGGTCCTCACAAGTAACTGAATACATATACAGTGAGGGGAAAAAAGTATTTGATCCCCTGCTGATTTTGTACGTTTGCCCACTGACAAATAAATGATCAGTCTTTAATTTTAATGGTAGGTGTATTTTAACAGTGAGAGACAGAATAACAACAAAAAAATCCTGAAAAACGCATTTAAAAAAAGTTATGAAATGATTTGCATGTTAATGAGTGAAACAAGTATTTGATCCCCTATCAATCAGCAAGATTTCTGGCTCCCAGGTGTCTTTTATACAGGTAACGAGCTGAGATTAGGAGCACTCTCTTAAAGGGAGAGCTCCTAATCTCAGCTCGTTACCTGTATAAAAGACACCTGTCCACAGAAGCAATCAATCAATCAGATTCCAAACTCTCCACCATGGCCAAGACCAAAGAGCTGTCCAAGGATGTCAGGGACAAGATTGTAGACCTACACAAGGCTGGAATGGGCTACAAGACCATCGCCAAGCAGCTTGGTGAGAAGGTGCCAACAGTTGGTGCGATTATTCGCAAATGGAAGAAACACAAAATAACTGTCAGTCTCCCTCGGTCTGGGGCTCCATACAAGATCTCACCTCTTGGAGTTTCAATGATCATGAGAACGGTGAGGAATCAGCCCAGAACTACACGGGAGGATCTTGTTAATGATCTCAAGGCAGCTGGGACCATAGTCACCAAGAAGTCACCAGGCCCGTCTGAAGTTTGCCAATGAACATCTGAATGATTCAGAGGAGAACTGGGTGAAAGTGTTGTGGTCAGATGAGACCAAAATCGAGCTCTTTGGCATCAACTCAACTCGCCGTGTTTGGAGGAGGAGGAATGACCCCAAGAACACCATCCCCACCGTCAAACATGGAGGTGGAAACATTATGCTTTGGGGGTGTTTTTCTGTTAAGGGGACAGGACAACTGCACCGCATCAAAGGGGCGATGGAGGGGGCCATGTACCATCAAATCTTGGGTGAGAACCTCCTTCCCTCAGCCAGGGCATTGAAAATGGGTCGTGGATGGGTATTCCAGCATGACAATGACCCAAAACACACAGCCAAGGCAACAAAGGAGTGGCTCAAGAAGAAGCACATTAAGGTCCTGGAGTGGCCTAGCCAGTCTCCAGACCTTAATCCCATAGAAAATCTGCAAAGGATCTGCAAAGAGGAGTGGGACAAAATCCCTCCAACTATAAGAAACGTCTGACCTCTGTGATTGCCAACAAGGGTTTTGCCACCAAGTACTAAGTCGAAGGGGTCAAATACTTATTTCCCTCATTAACATGCAAATCAATGTATAACTTTTTTGAAATGCGTTTTTCTGGATTTTTTTGTTGTTATTCTGTCTCTCACTGTTAAAATACACCTACCATTAAAATTATAGACTGATCATTTCTTTGTCAGTGGGCAAACGTACAAAATCAGCAGGGGATCAAATACTTTTTTCCCTCACTGTAAGTACATCAATACATCTTTCAACGCAAGTCATAGAGGACAGAGCTGAGCCTTAATTCAGATGTGCTGGATCTCAGCCACAAGTGATTTGGAAATTGTACTGTGCACCTGTAAGATAAAAAGTCACAATTTAATCTGGCAAATCATGATTTCTCCCTTTTTTTCCAGGAGAGGATGCCTCCCTGCCCATCACGAGTGGGGGCAGTTACCAGGTGCTGGTGAACAACGTGTTTTACTTCACACAGCGTGTGGTGGACAAACTGTGGCAGGGTTTGTTCAACAAGGAGTCCAAGCTGGTGGTCGATTTCATCATTCAGCTGATTGGGCAGGTAGGTCTGGAGAGGGGTCATCTGGGGCTGCTGAAACTCCTCACGTCTGAAGCTGCCCGCCAAAGTAAATGATCATTAAATTCGGGGCTAGAACAGCTCATTTGAATATCGCTTTCTTTGCGTCAGATAGCAGCAGGACAGTGAATCGCAACCATATAGAGACAGATTTAATTTCACATGAATTAATGAAACCCAACAGTGATTGTAAACAACAAAGTTAGTGTACTGTTTGTTTTCATGGTGTTGGTTTCACCTGTTGGAAATTGGTTAGCTGTTGTCTTTGGCATGCTGTCTATAATTGCTGTCCTCAGTTATAGGGTGGAGGAATGTAGGAGGCACTAGACAGGGATTTGGTTAATAAGTCTTACTTTTGCGGTCAGAGTTTATACCTTATTTTTGGTAGCTAAATGGTTTTACCACAGGGAATAATGTATCAAGAATATGTGCAATTGCTTCATCCTGTTTACGCCACTGTTGGCATCAACTGACAGGTACACAATAGGGTACTATTAGATTGGACACAGTGCTTCCTAGCTGAAGTCAAGTCACTGGACAGGCTCAGACTGAGTGTTATTGTTAAGGTGCCCTTCAGAGTACATTCTTAAAATGTAATGTGTCCTTGAGGATGCAAAATAAAAGGACTTTGTTTTTTGTTGCAGTTCCAGGGAAAAATTACTTTTTATCAGTGGGGAATCAGTGGGTGTGTGAACTAGAAAAACATTTGGGTGTTTTTGTTTCACATTTCCTCCTTTGGTAAAGCTAATTTTGGAATGTGTGAGTTTCACTCACATGATTTAAAGATTTCAATGTCTTCACTGAAAAGAAGAGTCTTCATTGTCATGTTGTGGCTGCAAGAAGTGGTTGTACAGCTCAGTGGGAGCACCATGTAATGTTTAGGGTCTGAGTGTTAAGTTATCCTATTGCAGTGTTCATACAAGATAGTTTCAGAACGGCAGCGTTCCTTGTTTCCTGCTTCTTTTGATTCTTGGGCAGAGCAAACACCATTCATTGCTTTCAGAAACTAAACATAAACTGATGAGTATAATTGAAAACATTCTACCTCTGCACAAGTCCGTGTCTTGTTTTGTTCGACTAAATCAAAACCTTTATAACCGCCAGGTGTTGTTTTGGAAACCTGAATCTCTTTTCCCACAGAGGGAGGAATTCTGCAGTCTGAAGAAACATCCTAGCATGTTCTGCTTTGTAGCGTATTTTTTCTTTCTTCTCCTAGCCAATATGCCTTATTTAATTAAGCGCACATCTGAAATTGTTAGGCAACGTAATATATTTAATTCAATCAAATTAAGTGCATAATCGAATTTAAATTAAGCAAGTGTTATAATATAATTTAAAACTGGAAGAAAGACAACAGACTGCGACTGTGCATCTCTGCATGAGTGTCTCAGCTGAGTGGAAAATTGCTCTAGTACAGATTTAAAAATGAAGATTTGCAATTAACTTCAAAATGTTTGCGCTATTAATTCTTAGATCTAATAATAAGTTAAGTTGGTTTCTGTCTATATCTTCAATATAATGTATAACTAAGCATAACCAAACATCAGCCTAACGCATAAACAATGTTTTCTTGAATGCATTGATTGTAGCAAGAGTTCCCAACTGCGCAACCTTTCAGTTCATACATTTACAGGGTTTATCACAACCATGTTTTTAATTGATCGGTTCTTTTTGGCTGGGTTTGATAAGAAATTGGTTCTTACAAAGACGTACATTTTATTTTATTTATTATTATTATTATTATTATTAATAATAATAATATTATCTTATCCAAGACCTGGTAGAAAGGCTGGCCTAAGGAAGTTTCACATGATAAAATCCCAGAAGATGGTTAGCCCGGGGTGTTCGGCAGGTTTTATTATCGGCTTAAAACTCATTTAACTGCATATTGATGGAGGGCACTTTTGTGCAAGTATGACATCCCACTTATCAATACTTGTCTATGCTGTGGATATGGAATCTAACCTTAGTGTTCATGGCGAAACTATTATTTGTTCTGGCCATGGGTTTGTCTCTTCTCTTGTGTTGGCCGGCTGACTCTGTATTCCATCCCAATACTCAACGTCTTTCCGTGCATAGTTATTGCTTTTGCTGGGGCAGTGAATGGAGTTTCTTAAAGGATAATCAGTAAATGTAAAATGCTAGAAATGCAATTTGGGGAAGGAGGGGATGGACATTGTGAACACTGATCCATGTAAAAGCCTTTTAATCAAATAGAATGCAGGCAAACTAGTAGATGGGTTTACATTTATGTTACTCTGTCAACACAGAGGAGGTGCCCATACACATGGGCGTGACCCAAAGTATGACTGCATAAAAACCTCAGCTCGGCACATTAAAACCAGTTTAGTAGTTAGTCGTGTCAGTGTTAGCAGGATCAAAGGCAGTGTTCTCTCAGAAGTCTGGTGGAAGTTAGAGCAAGCTCTCCGAAAATGTACAAGCAGCAGGGAAACAGTTTGCTGAAGGCATACCAGCTGGAAGCAGCTCAGAAGCGTGCCATTTTGTCTTTCTTCACGGAGTGCCAGAGAAAGACCACCGACTGCCAAGCCAAGCCTGACTTGAGCGTCTTAAGCGGCCCGTTTTGGAAGCTGTGCTCTTATAAAGTCAGCGGGCTCCAGTGGTGCCTGGCGCTGCACTCTTTCAGCGTGTCCCAGCGATCGGGGGAAGCTAGACAGGGAGCCCTGGAGAGCACTATGAGAGAAGTGAGCCGGTGGCTGGTGGAGGCCAAGAGAAGACTGCGCCACTTTGACCAGAGTTTGGCCTGCATGCTGGACGGAGATTTCCTGTGCAAGGCGGTGGAGTTCTTTGGGAAGGGCTGGAGAGAGGAGCTGAACTCGGCACAGCAGTGCAAGTCCATGGAGTGCCAGCTGATGGTACAAAACAACCGCCTCGTCCTGGAGTACTACAACCACAGGCAGGAGGTGAACGTGCGCGAGATCGGATTCCATGTCCAAGACCTGAAACGCCCTCTGCTGTCTCACCGCATCCCACACTATCTGCTGGCCATGAATAACATCTTCTAACCACCTGTGTCCCTGCGTAGCGGAAGCTTAAGTTCTTCTCTCTCTTCTTCCTGATGATTAGTGGACTATATTACTTTTAATATATTATATTACAAAATGTACTCGTTTCCAATTAAAGCTTAAAAATAGCAAAACAAAATGGCAAAAAGGGAGATTGAACAGTATAGCGTTTTTAGCAAAAGAAAAGTAGGTGGTAGCAGCATTGTCTCTGAGCTTCTTTGTTTCAACCTTTGCAAAAAAACAAAAATGTAACTCGACATTTAATCGTCTGTGTAAGCCTGGATCTGAAACTTTTTTTCCTCTCTCTGAAAACATTTATTCTCCAGCAGACTTTTTTTTTTTTTTTGTAACATATACACACACACACACACAATATGAACGTTGTCCACAAGAAGGATATTTTAAGGATATTGTTGAAGTGGCGCAGGTGGGATTTCCCAATATGAGACTGTAAAAGTAGGTGTCGAATGGAGAGAGAGGATAGAGATGGGAGTAGAGCTGCATCAAATGATTATTTCGTTACTCGGACTAACTGAGGTGAGGAACATTTACACATGAGCAACAGCTACAAGGATTTGTACATCATAAGCAGTGTGAACTAGAATGTTTTTTTTTTCATTGCAATACACTTGACTGTGTCATTGGAATAACCTGACAACTATTGTACAATACATAAATTCCCCAATTAAATCTTGTAAACAAAGGTCAAATTACCAAATAATCATTTTGTGCCTCTAGCTGGGGTTTTCACTGGAGGCTGTCCACTGTTTCCATCCACAGTGATTCAGTAGTTTTGTAATCTTATTCAGATTTGTGAAATACTAATGGATTTTTGAACACATAACTGTGAGATCAAAAGAAGATGAGTGATGAAATTATGTTGGTTTTGAATGTTGATGTTTTTTTTGTTTTGTTTTTACGGTTCGGTAACCACAGAAAGATGAACACTGTTTTCTGCAGCTGCCCTGTAACTGGGTATGATAACCCCCATGTGTCCAGTAAATGAACTACACAAAAGGGAATGAGTGTGGTGCTATAATACTCATATGTGGAAAGCTATAGGATAACAAGCGCATGTCTGGTTTTGGAGTGGATTTAACTGCAGCAGATAAGACAGCCCACCAGTTTCAGATTATTTACTCTTCCCACACCCACACCATTAAAAAATATATCAGAGCCGTTATTCATGAAGGCAGGTTTCACCAAGAGTCATTCCACAGAGCCGCAAAACAGCCACTGAAATAAAAAAGCTAATTTGGAATATTATTACTGAACCATTTTATACCTCCTATATTGTGCTAAAATTTAAAATGATGATGTATAGAAAATATACCCTTTTCTATTCTGGAATGTACAGTTAGCCTCAGTCAGTGGCATCTTATTACTGAGATACACAAACAGTAACAATAGCTTTTTTTTTACCTATGCTATCTCCACAGACCATGTATATTGTGTGGATTAGAAAGCCTGAAGGCAATTACCTTGTCAAACTACTGCTCCCTTTAACTTTCTCAGGCTTCGCACAAGCCTCTCAGCTGATTTTTGTAACGTATGTTATCTTTTAAATACTGCCCAGGTAGAAACACAAATGTGTGTAGTTTATATGTTTATCATTAATATTAATATTATTTGTAAATGGGCACAATCAGTGACTATGGTGAAGTGGTGCACAAAGTGGTCCAGGTTGGATTAATCTGCAGCTGAAAGTATAGTGGATTAGCTGGACAAAGCATGTTAGTATTGAAATAAATCCTTTGTTATTCCTGTGTCCTGTTGCTTTATTTCCTGCGGAAGTGGTGATTCTAAAGTGTTGAACTTCATATGAACTAAAAACTACACAAAAAAGTCAACATCAGGAAATGGAACCAATAATTGAAACAAATTTGTCACTGGTTACTAGTCATGTTTTAGTAGATGCTGTGATAAAAACTGTCATTATTGATTTTTATATTTTTGAGAAATATATATTTTAACTGCACTATAATTTAAACTGCTTGAATTTGTGTTAAGTGTTCCCCCCTTGTCAGAAACAAAATACTATTCGTCTTTTGTCTCATCCATATCCTGACTGAAATTCACTAAAACATCTAACATTAGAAACGCTGGTTAATTTGAAATCTGATTACAGTAATTCCCTTGTTTTATTTTTCCACTCTGAGGCTTGTACTAATAGTTTTGTGATTTCTGTTGGTTGCTTGTTATCATTTTGAAACAATCCTGAATCATTTATTCAGGTTATAAAACAAAAAAGAAAGTGCACTAAATTCCTGCAGGTCTTAGTGTTGAAAAGCTGTTCCAGATTTAATTCAATCCTGCAGGCTGAAATAAAGCTCTCTTTGTGTGTGTGTGTGTGTGTGTGTGTGTTTGTGGTGTTTTTCTTCTCCCGGAAGTCTAAGAGGAGATCTCAAGGCTTATCTCTGGACTCAATCTATCACTGCCTGAACAGGACCATTCTCTACCAGCTCTCTCGGCCACACAAGACCGTTCCTCAGCAGGTGGCCTTGCTGGACTCTCTGCGCGTCCTCACAGTCAACCGCAATCTGATCCTTGGCCCCGGCAACCACGACCAGGAATTCATCGCCTGCCTGGCCCACTGCTTCCTCAACCTGCATGTGGGAAGGTGAGAGTAGATTCGGGTGTTTGTGAGAAAGTTTTTAGGAATGTAATTAGTTGGGGTTGGGGGGGGTGCAGGCACAAAAGGAAAATCTAATTGAAAGAAGAAGGGAAAAAAAATGGTTGACATTTTCATAGATGATTCTCTTGGCAAGATAGTCTAGTGTCTAATCACATACACCAACAACCTTTTGTTCTTAAAATGTTTTAATGAAATCTGTGAGATATTTAAAAGAACTAAAAGTACTGATTGCCAATGAGTCTGAGGGATGTGTCATTCTGAACGCGTAGTCAAGCTGGAAATGACACTTTAAGCTGCACGAGTATTTACAGTGGGGGAAAAAAGTATTTGATCCCCTGCTGATTTTGTACGTTTGCCCACTGACAAAGAAATGATCAGTCTATAATTTTAATGGTAGGTGTATTTTAACAGTGAGAGACAGAATAACAACAACAAAATCCAGAAAAACGCATTTAAAAAAAGTTATACATTGATTTGCATGTTAATGAGGGAAATAAGTATTTGACCCCTTCGACTTAGTACTTGGTGGCAAAACCCTTGTTGGCAATCACAGAGGTCAGACGTTTCTTATAGTTGGAGGGATTTTGTCCCACTCCTCTTTGCAGATCTTCTCCAAGTCATTAAGGTTTCGAGGTGACGTTTGGCAACTCGAACCTTCAGCTCCCTCCACAGATTTTCTATGGGATTAAGGTCTGGAGACTGGCTAGGCCACTTCAGGACCTTAATGTGCTTCTTCTTGAGCCACTCCTTTGTTGCCTTGGCTGTGTGTTTTGGGTCATTGTCATGCTGGAATACCCATCCATGACCCATTTTCAATGCCCTGGCTGAGGGAAGGAGGTTCTCACCCAAGATTTGACGGTACATGGCCCCGTCCATCATCCCTTTGATGCGGTGCAGTTGTCCTGTCTCCTTAGCAGAAAAACACCCCCAAAGCATAATGTTTCCACCTCCATGTTTGATGGTGGGGATGGTGTTCTTGGGGTCATTCCTCCTCCTCCAAAAACGGCGAGTTGAGTTGATGCCAAAGAGCTCTATTTTGGTCTCATCTGACCACAACACTTTCACCCAGTTCTCCTCTGAATCATTCAGATGTTCATTAGCAAACTTCAGACGGGCCTGTACATGTGCTTTCTTGAGCAGGGGGACCTTGCGGGCGCTGCAGGATTTCAGTCCTTCACGGCGTAGTGTGTTACCAATTGTTTTCTTGGTGACTATGGTCCCAGCTGCCTTGAGATCATTAACAAGATCCTCCCGTGTAGTTCTGGGCTGATTCCTCACCGTTCTCATGATCATTGAAACTCCATGAGGTGAGATCTTGCATGGAGCCCCAGACCGAGGGAGACTGACAGTTATTTTGTGTTTCTTCCATTGGCAAATAATCGCACCAACTGTTGTCACCTTCTCACCAAGCTGATTGGCGATGGTCTTGTAGCCCATTCCAGCCTTGTGTAGGTCTACAATCTTGTCCCTGACATCCTTGGACAGCTCTTTGGTCTTGGCCATGGTGGAGAGTTTGGAATCTGATTGATTGCTTCTGTGGACAGGTATCTTTTATACAGGTAAAGAGCTGAGATTAGGAGCACTTTTTTCCCCTCACTGTATGCCTTTAATTTTATAGTTACCGAATTTAGAAACAAAGCTAAAGGACTTTTGAGAAAAGTGCTCTACAGACCCAGTATATACTCGTGTTATGAAAAGTCACTCTGAGATCTCTGTTTCCACCAGCAGTGTCGATGGCTTTGGTCTGGAAGCTGAAGCACGAATGACAACCTGGCACATCATGATGCCCTCTGACATTGAGCCCGACGGGCCCCATGGCCAGGATGTCAGTGAAGGTAAAGCTGCTTGATCATTGGGAATCGGGTTTCTGCTTATTTGTCATGTTTATCATTATCCTTCTGTATATGCATTAATACACCTCTTTAATATCTTTCAAGGAATATCTTGCAAAGGAGTTTCTTTGATTCCCCTAATCTGAAATGGTTTAGCTGTTGTTGTATCTGTTTTGCTTGAGGGTTATAAAATAGCCATATTTACTCCTGTGGAGATACAGGAATATTTAAAAGGTGTCTGTTAAACATAGGTCTGATAACGTGTGTGCTGTAAGCAATCTGTCTCAAGCACAGTCCAGCAGTGTGCGTCTCGTACAATTTAAATGTTTACATAACAGCTGTTTTTAATTATTATTGAATCATCATCTCTTCTTCATTCCTTCGGTTTTACCTCACAAGGTCGACAGCTCCTACTGAAAGCCGTGAACAGAGTGTGGACGGAGCTCATTCTCAGTAAGAAGCAAGCTCTAGAAGAGATTTTTAAAGTGGCCTTGCCAACAAATGACAGAGGCCATGTGGACATCGTCACGGCCAGGGCACACATTGAGGAGCCAGCTGCCAAGAGCTGGCAGAACCACCTAGGTTAGTTCTACAATTCCTTTCTCAAGAAAAAAAGGCACAGAAACTTCTCACAGCTAGAACAGAACAGGCTAAACTGATCTTAATTGCCTTGTTATTCAGTTTCAAGGCAGCCGCTGGCTTTATCGACTGTGACGTAGGAAACATGATCCTTTGATCGTTTGCAGTGTGTTCCCTCATAGCCTTAAAAGCACAACTGGAATGAGGAATAACATAGTTTAACATTTCTGCTCAGGGCCTATTGGTAAGATTATTTTTTTGAGGGGATATCTTGCATCTCGTTCTACTGTCGCCTTTTTGTTTAAGACCACTTACTAAATTCACACTCCCGTGAAAACTGCAGCTGAGGCACAGTCTTAACCAGTTTTGCTTAGAGGACAAAACCAGGATGACTGTAACACTTTCCTTATGTACAAATTGTTCCCTTGACTTGCCGATAGTCATAAAAGCATTTTGAAAGTACCAATGTAGCAATGTAGGGCTAATACAGTTGTATTTTTTGTTGTTGTGGTGCATTTGTCTATGTAGTAGGGTAAGAAAAGAGCAATATGTACAGAAACCAAAGTACGGCTTGTTCTTAGTGACTGGTGTGTGCTGTGTGAAGTGTATCCTGTCAGTTTATTCAGCCTGTGACTTCACTCTGTTTGTGCCCCCTGTGTTCTTGTGCAGCCCACGAGAAGAAGTGCATCAGCAAGGGTGAGGCCGTAGCCCCGGTCACGCAGTCCAAGCTCTCCCGAGTCAGCAGTGGCTTTGGCCTCTCCAAACTGACTGGGGCCAGGCGCAACAGGAAAGAAAGTGGACTGAATAAGAATAACCTCTCTGCTCAGGTACACGGCATCCCTTGATAAAAGTGCATTGTGAATTTGTACATACTCCCCAGTGTATACCTTGGCATCTTGTGGAGGTGCTCATGTAGCCAATGCACCCCACCGATCGGACCGGTGGTATCATGTCATAGAGCGTGTGGAGGGATTTATATTCAGCTGTCAACTGGGTTGGTTTCATGCACTGCTAATTAGAGGAAAACATGATACTGACATTAATTCACAAAGATCATTATCTATAGATTTGATATGCACATAATGTTAGTTTGCAAATTACAATTAAAAATCTAAATGTATACCTTCAGGAAACTTTCCAGTGGATGTTCACCCACATTGCGGTCGTTCGGGATCTGGTTGCCATGCAGTACAAGGAGTATCAAGAGGTATGAAACGTGCCGGATACACATGTGTAACAATGAAATGTCTCTGGGTTCTGGTGTTAAGTTGGCTGAGACCATATAGACAAACTTAGGACTTTCACACTTCCTTCATAAGTGTCCAATTGCCTTATAATCATTTTCATTACTTTCACTGAATCACATGATGCCCCTTGGGAAACGTAATTCATAAGAATTCTCTCAGCCAGTTAGACTTCTCTTGACCTCTCCCTGTATGAAGTTAAAAGGAGAGTTTTGGGTATATTTTAATGACTAAGCAGAAGAAAAATGTACAAGGTCACTGTTCGCTACTTGATATGCTGGGTAAATTTCCAGTGCCCAGAGTGAATGTTTTCACAGAATAAAGCTGGAGTTGGGAGGAATTATGAAGATGTATAACTCCCACCCCATTTGTTAATGTGGCTTTCAGTGACAATGAAGTACAGTACAGACCTTCCATAACCTTACCCTCTCCCTGGTGCAGAGGCAGCAGAACGCCCTGAAGTACGTGACTGAGGAATGGGCTCAGATCGAGTACGAGCTGCTGAGAGAGAGGGGGCTGTGGGGGCCGCCCATTGGGTCTCACCTGGACAAGTTCCTTCTTGAGATGACGGAAGGGCCCTGCCGCATGAGGAAGAAGATGGTGCGCAATGACATGTTCTACATCCATTACCCCTTCGTGCCAGACACCGAGCAAGAGACCAGCTCTCAGGTAAGCTGTTGCCCTGTATTGTGACTCCATTTTCATGCAGTCTAAACAGACGGAACGGAATCTGTTGGCGGTGCGAATCTCGGCACCCTGCCCTTCTGGGCTCCGAGACTGAAACCCAAGGTTGTTTTTGTGTAGTTGAACTTTAGCGTAACAGAAGCCCGGCAGTTGCTCCCTTCCCCCGGGCAAATTGATTAAAATAGGATAATAAGTAATATGTATGTAATATGTAATGTGATGATTTCTACATCTTAGCCTTAGGCATTTGAATCACAGTGCTTTCAATATGTCAATATGTTGAAGCACACATTGTTGTAAATTTGGGCCAGGCTTTTAATCCTAAAATGGTGATTTGACATTAGTTCAATATGCTAGTTCTTTCATATTGAACACCTTAGATTGCATATTTTACTGGGGTATTGAAAGCTGAAGGGAAGTGAAGTTGTTTCCTCTCTGTTTTCTAATATGTGTCATCTAGATTGTCCCCACACTTAGCCCCCCTGAAGTGCCCCAGTGTGGTGACAGGACTGTGGTTCCTCTGAAGGTAGCGGTGAAACTGTGCTGCTGAGTTAAAGATTAGAAATGCAATCAAAGCATTTGTGCACTAGGCTGCATGAAGTTCTCCATCGTGTGGCTTTGACATGGCCTGTGGAAATCTGCTCAGCCTGTTTGTTTGACCCGTGTCTGAGCTGTACTGCAGACTCACATTACATCCTGGATGTGGAATAAGAAACCCACTTCCACCTTTGGGACAGCAAGGGAACAAGGGATGACCATTACCATTTCATAAGCACTTCATAGGTCCAATAGGAGGAGAAATGCAGAAGCACGGTTACACCTTGTCCTGAATTGTTAGACTGTGTTAAGTAATTAAATTGAAATAGTCTCGGCTGGTTTTCATTCCATCGAGCTCTAAATTGAGCCCTTGGATTCTTACTTCAACCTTACGGGTTTTGTTTTCAGCTCCTCAACAGCTGGAGATGGTTCGGGTTCATTAGGTGACTACAGGGTTGCAATGAAAACCAGCCAACAGTGATTCTCCAGGACCAGGGCTGGGAACCATTGCTGTAAATCTCACTGTGACATAGTGTGCTGGGCACTGATGCTTGATTTCATGGCTTGCACAAGGTTTAAACATCTGCACAGGCTTTCACTTACAACTGTATTTTTTCTGCTCAGTACGGTACTATGATTTGGAAAATATACTCTTAAAGGGTCTTTTCAGTCTTTCTATCGTCTCTCACCACAACATGGATAGTGCAAATGGCATGTGAATAAGAACCAGCATTGCAGTGGCTGCTCATGAGAATTAACTGTACATTAACCTGGCCTCTATACAGCATTTTGTTCTGTCTTTTTGCACTTGTTTGAAATTAAACTTTTAGTTGTGTCCGTCGCTGTGAAAGAACCTGACACAAATTCAGAATATATACAGGGGGTTTTGTTTTTCCATATCTCACAAATTGGGTTAAATGTTTGCAGTGGCTGTTTGTTCTTATGCTATTGAAAAAACAACAGCAGCAGCAACAAGAAAACTCCTGTGACAACATTCCTATAAGCTGCTTACAAGCAAATCTTCACAGTGTGCTAGTTTCCCCACAGGCTTTTCACTGTGTGTCGGTGAAATGCAGAGATACGAAGTGCCAGTCGCAAACAAGTACGCACAGCTACTGTATTCGAGCACAGTAATCTCTCACAAGCTGGAGCAAATGGGTGGAGTGGGGGCAGTTTCCTGTAATTTTGTTTTTCATTAAGTTTATTCTTCATGTGGCTCGTTGACACATCTCTGTTAATCCAGGCCAGAGTCTCCACCTGAAGTGCTTGGTGGCTGGGAACTTTTGACCATGCTGCCTGAAATGCACTTTGACATGTCATGTCAATGTAAGACAACACGTGAATGACGTCTCGTTCTGACCCTCATGCGCTGTCTTCTCAGAAACCCACTCGTTACCGGAGAGCCATAAGTTATGACAGCAAGGAATACTATATACGTGTGCTATCTGGAAACCCTGGCATGTACCAGCACTCCATTGAGCAGAGCTCGGAGGGGGAGACCACACAGCATGAGCCCGAGCACGGGGAGGACACCATTGCCAAGGTCAAAGGTAAGAGCCTCCAATGAGCCCTCCAGTAAGAGACAAACTGACCCTTTACTACAGATTTTCTCAGCCCCAGTGCACGCCCTTGTGCTCTGCATATAATGGCTTTGTAATTACACCTGAGAGCGATTAATGAAAGAAACAGTCATAACAATTGTGTTCTGCCATAAATGATGCAGGTTTCAGCTTAGTCACTGAACCACTGCTCCCTCCCAAGGATTGAAATAAGACTCTCATTCCAAGGTTGTTGAATCCATTCAAACCTGCAATCTCCTGTAGAGCTTTCTTACCTGGTGCTGACAATTTAGTTGTTTTTCCCCCGTTGCAGAGAGAGATTGCACACAAGCACAGGTTGAGTCGATATAATATGACCTTTTGGGTTTTGTCAGCACACTCGTGAAGGAGCCTACAGTTTGTGAAGCCAGATCAAACTGTGATTGGAATTTTCGTTTTGTCCTCCTTATTTCTACACGGCTCACGATATTTCCAAAAGAAAACTAATTTTTCTTTTTGGAAGGGAATGCATATTCTCAGTTGGGTGTGTCAGATTTTTTTTTTTTCTAAAGCAATCAGGGTTCAATAGAGGTTTAGAGCCACAGCCACCCACTGCTGTACCTTCAGGCTCTCTGGGAAGCTCATTAGATGTTCCCATGCCTCCCCAGGCCTAGTGAAGCCCCCTCTGAAACGCTCCCGCTCCACTGCGGACGGAGCTGATGAAGACAGTCAGGAGCAGCTGCAGGACCAAGTGCTGGAGTCTGGGGCCATGGACGAGGAGGAGAAGACTGATAACACCACCCTACTAAGGCTGCTTGAGGAGGGAGAGAAGGTGAGGCACGGAGCTCGCACTCTTGTGCTGATCAGCAATCTTTTCCTACTAGACTAGTTAGTAGTCAACAACTCAACTTAGGTTTACAGCAGTGACGTCACTTAGAGTATTTTGTGTGCAGCCTGTAAAAAAAGTCCCTTCTAAATATGCAGACAACAATGAAGAAATGGAACTGTGACCCTTTGTTGAGTTTGTTGTGCTTGGTTGTTTGGTCTCCCTGTTCCCTCTAGATTCAGCACATGTACAGATGTGCCCGAGTCCAGGGCCTTGACACTAGCGAGGGGCTTCTGCTTTTCGGAAAGGAGCACTTCTACGTCATCGATGGATTCACCATGACAATAGGCAGAGAGATCCGTGACATTGAGACACTGCCCCCAAAGTAAGAACATACCCACTGAAAGCATTACGTGAGACAGTGATTCAAGATGTGTGATGATTATATATATATATATATATATATTATTATTATTTTTTTTTTTAATTAAACTGACCTTTTTGTTTACATAACATAAATGTAACAACCCGTTGTCCTTGCTAGGAGCCTATAACAATCTGTTTTATTACTGACTGCCTCTTCAATGAACTGTCCTGGATCCCTATAAATCAGTGTCAGAAATGGCTCATGTTCCCAGCCTGAGAGAGACACCCAGAGAAGAGCAGCCCAGCCCCACTGCTCCATGTTCAGAGACCAGACTAGTTTAGACAAACTCGAAAGAACAAAAGCGGCTGTAGACAATTGTGACTGGTCATTTCTCCGTAACCTTCACTGAACGTTATTGATATTACAATTATTACTCTAATACTCAATCTGAAAGAGAAAACCTATAGCAATAAGTTGCATTTGATGGTGTTTGGAGAAAACAAGAAATCCTATATACCTTAAAGACTTGTTTTCCTTGCTTATGTTTGTACAATTGAGAGAGAGTGCTCTGCATGTTGCTTCTGTTCTGCAGTTAATACAGTTTTATCTAAATATGCTTCAAGCAAAGGAATCTCATATTTTGTTGCAGACCTCACCTAATTTCCCCAGCTACACTGCACTGCGTCTGTCTCTCTTCATTCATTTTTGTGTCCATTCCAAACTGTTGTGGATAAACAAAACCAGAGAGAACTTAGAATATAACATCATGCTTTACAGCTTGTCTATAAAACTCCCTCAGTAGGAGATGGCGGACAGCGAGCGTAGCACAGGCAGACCCACATCTGAGTTACTTCCTCTGAAACCTCACATAGCTGTGTGCTGAGCGGAGGCTTTGTGATTTGTTGTTCCCAGTATGCACGAGCCCATCATCCCCAGGGGAGCCCGGCAAGGCCAGAGTCAGCTGAAGAGAACCTGCAGTATTTTTGCTTATGAAGACATCAAAGAAGTGCACAAACGGCGCTACCTCTTGCAGGTGAGCGCACGAGCCACACCGTGTGATTCGCAGGCACGCGCTATACAGGGCTGCTGCTGGCTGCAGTATATTCACAAAGCACCGCAAGGCCAGTTTGCAAATCCTGTTGATTTTCCTTTTCAGCCTATTGCTGTTGAAGTATTTTCTGGTGATGGACGAAACTACCTACTGACATTTCAGAAAGGAGTTCGCAACAAAGTCTACCAGAGGTGGGTAGCAGTGAGAGCTACTTTGCTCGGCCCAGAATGGGATTGATTGTAATTTTTTCCATTTGCTTCTTGCACTCCCATGCCACTGAATTAAGTAGACCTGGTTGTATAAATAAAGGTTTATCATGCTTTTAGAATTGTAATTCCTTTTGTTTGTTCATTCCAATCACATTTCTCAAATTGTTGTATTTTCAGGTTTCTAGCCGTGGTGCCGTCCCTTGCAGATAGTTCAGAGTCTGTGTCTGGCCAGCGCCCTAACACCAGCGTAGAGCAAGGGTGCGTATTCCACTTCACAATTCAGTAAGATAATGATTATTGCATGTCATTCCTTTGCAAAGGGTGTGCCAGGTCTTGTTTTTGGTAAGTATTTTATTCTCTTGTCATTTGCAGCATCCTAGGTTAAGGCACAAAGGCAACTACCCTAAGCTGTGAGTTCTTTTGTCAGCGAGAGATCGACTTTAGACACGGCATTATATGAACGGAAGATTATATTGCAACTTGTCAAGCATAACTGTTGTAAATGGTCAGTTTTGGAATGGAAATGTACTCATGCATATTAATTGAGCTCCTAGATACTGACATACGTAGTTCAAATCCATTTTAAATTTTATTTCTCTACAATTGAGGAGAATGGAGCATGTGGTGCTTCAACACGTTTGTGCATGAATAGGTTCTCTGTTTTCCTTTGTTTGCACATCCTGAAGAAATATTACAAGTTTAAAAATATAAACCTGATTGTATCTATATCAACTTTGTATATTTATTTGTATTTATTATAGGTCTGGTTTGCTGAGTACCTTGGTTGGTGAGAGGTCTGTAACACAGAGATGGGAGGTATGAACATGTCTTGTCAGGTCTTGTGGGTCATTTCCTTTTAGTGCTGTATTTTGCATTATGATAACTGGATAACTGCTGAGGATAATGTCAGATACAATACAACAAAAAGTTGTGTATGCTGAGAACTATGAATTCCTCCTTACTTGTGTGTTTCCTGCCTACACAGAGAGGAGAGATCAGCAATTTCCAATACCTCATGCACCTGAATACCTTAGCCGGCCGCTCCTACAATGATCTGATGCAGTACCCTGTCTTCCCGTGGATTCTGGCCGACTATGATTCTGAGGTACTAGCAAAAATAGCTCAGTCTAAACACAGTTCTGCTTTTTTTTTGTGCAGAGTTCAGGAGGAGTCAGACCGAGAGCTGTCAGGTTCTGCTTTTTTGCCATTATCTAGAAAGGCTATTGTTAATCTAATCTGTTTTTTTCTTTCTTAAAACAAGTTTGTTTATTGTCATGGTGATGTTCTTTTGATGCTCTCTGTTTTATTTATATTTGTTTTGTCTTGCTTTGATGATCCAGAGGTTAGCTGTTGCTCAAACGTATTGTCTGATTTCAAAGGGAATAATTCAGCCAGGCTACACCTAAGGGTCACATTTACCATTGAAAGTGATGTTTACATTATATGGTTAATGTACATATTGCGCTATAGTGTAAAGGATTCTCTCTGGCATGAGAAGGACAGATTTAGTTCTTCCTGTCAGGCCTTGTGGTCTTAAGAATGACGTGCATGTTTTTTTGAAGGAACTCGACCTCAACAATCCAAAAACGTTCCGGAACCTGTCGAAGCCAATGGGAGCCCAGACTGACGACAGATTGTTCCAGTATAAAAAGAGATTCAAAGACTGGGAAGATCCAAATGGTACTTTATTATTATGAATATGTATCTCTTCATCTATCATCTGAGACGTCGGATATATGGAAATATTAGATATTTATATCTTAAACGCATTTCATTAGCTAATCTACAGGTTACATATACATATGATACAGTGAGGGAAAAAAGTATTTGATCCCCTGCTGATATTGTACGTTTGCCCACTGACAAAGAAATGATCAGTCTATAATTTTAATGGTAGGTGTATTTTAACCGTGAGAGACAGAATAACAGCAAAAAAATCCAGAAAAACGCATTTCAAAAAAGTTATAAATTGAGTTGCATGTTAATGAGAGAAATAAGTATTTGATCCCCTATCAATCAGCAAGATTTCTGGCTCCCAGGTGTCTTTTATACAGGTAACAAGCTGAGATTAGGAGCACTCTCTTAAAGGGAGAGCTCCTAATCTCAGCTCGTTACCTGTATAAAAGACACCTGTCCACAGAAGCAATCAATCAATCAGATTCCAAACTCTCCACCATGGCCAAGACCAAAGAGCCGTCCAAGGATGTCAGGGACAAGATTGTAGACCTACACAAGGCTGGAATGGGCTACAAGACCATCGCCAAGCAGCTTGATGAGAAGGTGACAACAGCTGGTGCGATTATTCGCAAATGGAAGAAACACAAAATAACTGTCAGTCTCCCTCGGTCTGGGGCTCCATGCAAGATCTCACCTTGTGGAGTTTCAATGATCATGAGAACGGTGAGGAATCAGCCCAGAACTACACGGGAGGATCTTGTTAATGATCTCAAGGCAGCTGGGACCATAGTCACCAAGAAAACAATTGGTAACACACTACGCCGTGAAGGACTGAAATCCTGCAGCGCCCGCAAGGTCCCCCTGCTCAAGAAAGCACATGTACAGGCCCGTCTGAAGTTTGCCAATGAACATCTGAATGATTCAGAGGAGAACTGGGTGAAAGTGTTGTGGTCAGATGAGACCAAAATAGAGCTCTTTGGCATCAACTCAACTCGCCGTGTTTGGAGGAGGAGGAATGACCCCAAGAACACCATCCCCACCGTCAAACATGGAGGTGGAAACATTATGCTTTGGGGGTGTTTTTCTGCTAAGGGGACAGGACAACTGCACCGCATCAAAGGGAAGATGGACGGGGCCATGTACCGTCAAATCTTGGGTGAGAACCTCCTTCCCTCAGCCAGGGCATTGAAAATGGGTTGTGGATGGGTATTCCAGCATGACAATGACCCAAAACACACAGCCAAGGCAACAAAGGAGTGGCTCAAGAAGAAGCACATTAAGGTCCTGGAGTGGCCTAGCCAGCCTCCAGACCTTAATCCCATAGAAAATCTGTGGAGGGAGCTGAAGGTTCAAGTTGCCAAACGTCAGCCTTTGAAACCTTAATGACTTGGAGAGGATCTGCAAAGAGGAGTGGGACAAAATCCCTCCTGAGATGTGTGCAAACCTGGTGGCCAACTACAAGAAACGTCTGACCTCTGTGATTGCCAACAAGGGTTTTGCCACCAAGTACTAAGTCGAAGGGGTCAAAAACTTATTTCCCTCATTAACATGCAAATCAATTTATAACTTTTTTGAAATGCATTTTTCTGGATTTTTTGTTGTTATTCTGTCTCTCACTGTTAAAATACACCTACCATTAAAATTATAGACTGATCATTTCTTTGTCAGTGGGCAAATGTACAAAATCAACAGGGGATCAAATACTTTTTTCCCTCACTGTGTATTGTAGATGTAATTACAGTAGTTTGTGCAATGAAAGACTCATCTGTGACTGTCTTTGGTCCAAAAAGCAAACAAAAATACATATAAACTTGTGTATTAGTGTCTGCATGTAACTTATTTTAACCTCATATTTATACCTAGAAACAAATTGAGATTTCCTCATTTTCCTCATTCCTCATCTGAACCCTGGGATGGCTTATTCACTGGGAATCCGTCTAGAACTGACTAAGCAATCTCTCTGAATTCCCATCATCCTTCTGGTGAATTAACATTGCTTTGATTCTCAGGTGAGACCCCAGCCTATCATTACGGGACGCACTACTCCTCTGCCATGATTGTGGCCTCATATTTGGTCAGAATGGAGCCCTTCACCCAGATCTTCCTGAGGCTGCAGGTAATCCTCATTGTGTGCCTCTTTAGCCAGTAGTAGCCAGTATCACACAGCAGCATTTCCAAATATTCCTGTACCTCGTATCATGTGTATGAATGTCATCACGTTAACAGAATTGTCAGGATTTAAAATTCTTCAGTTACCAGCAATGTTTCGGGACACTTAATGCAGTGGTGTGAGTTTCACAGGATGATTTTATACGTTTTTGTTATGTTGAACCAGCATGAAAACACAACACAGATTGGCTACTGTAGGTCAATTACAGCGGATCCTGAACCAAAAGATTTTTAGATGAAGAGAAAGGGGTTGATAGTTAAATTTAACAAAAGTAAGTTGTTTTTATACTGGAAAGAGATGCATGTCAAATGCTGTAGTGTGTGCAACTCGGCTTCACTTTGCTGTTTTCTTGCCCAGACCTGCACGAGGTGACATATCTTGTACAATAAGAAACACTGTCCTGCTTTGATCTTCTCAGGGAGGGCATTTCGACCTGGCTGACCGGATGTTCCACAGTGTTCGAGAAGCCTGGCTGTCAGCTTCCAAACACAACATGGCTGATGTCAAGGAACTTATCCCTGAATTCTTCTATCTCCCAGAGTTTCTCCTCAACTCCAATAACTTTGATTTAGGTAAGGCAGAACGTCAATTTTTTTTTTTTTAATTCCTTGATTCTTCTTTGTGTGGATCTTGTTCGGGTCTTTGCCATCATGCCATGTACATCTCATCTGTTTCTTGATGGACAGAGACTAGAGAGAGGATTATCCAATGACTGTAAATGAAAAGCAGTAAAATTGCACGGGCTTGTGTCAGACCCCTATTGCCACTTCCTTCAGCAGGTATTTTGGTTCCAGTAGAAAGTGATATTGATTGATAAGCCTGTCTGCAGAATCCAGACTTTGTGATTATTTCGAGTACGTTTTTCAGCTGCTACAGAAGGCAATGGAGTCAGTGGTGCATCTACTTTGAAGATAAGTGTTACATAAAGTCAGCTGTTCTTATTCTGCCTTGTAGCGCTTTGTTATTTTTGTAATTATGGTAAAAGACAGGGTGTAGGGTAGTAAAGGTGACTAGATTTTTAATTAAGTGGAAGTATTGGCAGGCCTGACACCACATTAAATTGCTCCAACCCTGGATCTAAGCATGGTCTGACATTAAATTGAAGCATACTCTGCTGCACATCCATATTGATGATTCAGTATTGTATATGTATTGGCAACAGGCAGCAAACAGAATGGCACCAAGCTTGGAGATGTGATACTGCCTCCATGGGCCAAAGGGGATCCCAGAGAGTTCATCCGGGTTCACCGAGAGGTAAGAGGGCCCACTTCTCATTCAGTGACTTTGGGAGTTCTCTTGTTAAGCTGCTGGGTACATCATAAATATCTCTTCCCATACTGTGCTAAGGCCCACAATATACACTTCTGGTTCTAGAGAGACACTGGTGTAACAGGCAGCAAGAGGGAATGTAGACCAATTATTTAATGAATTGGTTCAATTAAGTAAATTAAGAAATGTAATGGAAGGAAAAGCAGAAGACTCAAGGTCCAGCTACGACATGAAGGATGTTTATCTGCTCTATGTAAAGTACACCCAAGTTTATGTCTTGGATGCCATTTGACCAGAGAGGTCAGTCTGACACATCATTCTGTATCGACTGTGTGTACCCAGGCCCTGGAGTGTGACTATGTCAGCGCCCATCTGCACGAGTGGATAGACCTGATCTTCGGGTTCAAGCAGCAGGGGCCTCCCGCAGTGGAAGCTGTGAACGTTTTTCATCATCTCTTCTATGAGGGCCAGGTGGACATCTACAACATCAACGACCCCCTGAAAGAGACCGCCACCATTGGATTCATTAATAACTTTGGGCAGATCCCCAAGCAGGTACGCTGGTGGGGCGACTTGTTTGGATCAGCAAATTAAATTGAATACTTTTGTTTGCATTTTGTTTATATTTTAAAATGTTTTTTGTTGTTGTTTATAATAAGAAATTGCAATAAGTCATACGTCAATGGCCCAGTGTAGGAAAGCACAGTAAAAGCATGTTCAACACATTGGAAACAAGGGTAAAACCAGGAGAAACATGCCTTAAGTGTGTTTTGGTTTTAGCTGTTTAAGAAACCGCACCCGCCGAAGCGAGTCCGCAGCAGAGCCAATGGGGAAGTGCCTGGGATCCCTGCCTCTCTCAGCTCTGCCACTGACAAGATCTTCTTTCACCATCTGGACAACCTGCGGCCTTCACTGGCACCAGTCAAAGGTAGGAGACTGGTTCTCACTATCGGCAGCTCTCTGTACAGACACTTCAACTGTCTGAAGGAGACTCATCTTTGTTCTAGTTAAACAGAGCCCTAATCAGAGCGTAGAGCAAGTGTCAGAGGGCTGTCCTTCCCCAAAGAATTGCATGCTTTGTAAAAAAAATAACTAACAGAGGTATGCACACAATCGTATTTGAGATAAGATGACAACTGCTCCATTTGGCCACTTTCTTCAATTACACAGACCTCTCTCTCTCTCTGTCTCTCTCTCTCTCTGTCTCTGTCCGCTGCTTTATTTTAATTCTGCATTGTTAATGTTTCCTAGAACTGAAGGATCCAGTGGGACAGATAGTCTGTACAGATAAAGGAATCCTAGCTGTAGAGCAGAACAAGGTTCTTATCCCCCCCACCTGGAACAAAACGTTTGCTTGGGGCTACGCAGACCTCAGCTGCAGATTGGCAAATTACGAGTCTGATAAGGTTGGTGATCCATCTCTCCAGGAAATTTATATTGCCAGTTATATATTGCCGTAAAACACAGTGCAGTGAATTACAGTGATTTAGGAGTGTCTTATTATTTATAGGATTTTTAGCCTTGGGCAGTACATTTTCCAGAACACTACTGGTAGGGAGGTCACCATCCCTGAAACCAGTTGATTGAAGGTCTCAATAAACTATCAAATGTCTATTTTGTCCATGTTTGCTTTATGTTGCCCTACTTTCTCCCAAAATAAATGCTGTGACTGGTATGACATTTATAATATAGAGAACAAATGACTATATATTTTTAATTTATTCTGAATGGCTTGACACTATTTGATTCAGATTGACCTGAGGCCTAGAATCAGAATCCCAATACCCGTTTTAATGTTTTATTTTACACACAAGATGGATGCTATATTGTACAGAGGCCTATATATATTTTTGCAGGTGTGCCTTTTGCGTAGTTTGCATTTATCAACCATGAAATGTGTTATGTATTACTACTGCCCTCTGGTGGACACTGTAGTCTTGTCAGTTCTCCAAACAGTGATTTCTGTGATGGAACCAAATCTGTGCATGTCAACACACCTGCTTTGCAGACCTCAGACTCAACTGTGAAATCTGTGCTTTCCCTGCAGGCTGTCATTGTGTACGAAGGCCTGTCCGAATGGGGTCAGATCCTGTGTGCCATTTGTCCAAACCCCAAGCTGGTGATTACTGGAGGCACAAGCACTGCCATCTGTGTGTGGGAGATGGGAACGTCTAAAGAGAGGGCAAAAACACTCACCCTGAAACAGGTAAGCTGACAGGATTTTGATTTTAACTGCTCTAAACGTTGCTTCATCTCATATCAATACATAGACTCAGATGCCCAGCTGAAAGAAAAATGAAGATCAACAGTTCAGCTCTTTAAATTCATTACAAGTCATTTGGAGTCATGTTTAAAGCTCAGACACACCTCACCACCCTCAAAAGAAATAGCCTGGTGTGTGATTAGAGCAGGACAGTGTTTATATATGCGTATCCTGAAGGAAATCGAGTTGCTGTCAGTGAGACGTGTGGGTGAAACTCTCTCTCTCTCACTCCCTTCCTCCCTCTCTGCAGTCATTGCTGGGCCACACAGACGCAGTAACATGTCTGACAGCCTCCTCAGCCTATCACATCATCGTCAGCGGCTCCCGAGACAGGACCTGCATCATCTGGGACCTCAACAAGCTGGCCTTTGTCACCCAGTTACGGGGGCACCGGTCGCCCGTGTCTGCACTGTGCATCAACGAGCTGACCGTACGTCCCGCAGCCTGCTCTGAAAGCATTCTTCTTAACAGCTGCTTGGTCTTTCTGTCACTTGTAAAGCTTTGTGTTCACTTGGATGGTTGCCTTCCTAGTCTCAGCAGCTGTGGAGTGCTGCCGTGAGAAGAAGTGCAAGGACAGGCAGGGCTCATTTAGAGTGAAATCATAATCAAATGTGTGTTTGTTTTCTCTCCTAATGATAGAGGGGGGGAACCAAGCTCTGCCAAGTACTGGTAGCAGTATTAAGACAGCATTCGTTATTTTGGCACTTGCAAAATGTCCATTTTGTCGGTCTTACGTGCTTAGTGTTTGCGTGTGTGTTTTCAGGGTGATATTGTGTCCAGCGCTGGCACCTACATCCACGTGTGGAGCATCAACGGCAGCCCCATCGTGAGCGTCAACACCTTCACTGGCCGCAGCCAGCAGATCTTGTGCTGCTGTGTGTCCGAGATGAACGAGTGGGACACACAGAACGTCATCGTCACGGGACACTCGGATGGCGTTGTGCGGGTAAAAAAATAAATACTACTTGGATCAAGTGTCCCTGGAGTAGATTAAGAATCGTCTCTTACAAATTGGAGAGTATGAAACCCCAAGTGTTGGCGATTCCCTAATTGTTGAAACAAAAGGGTATCGTTGAATAGTCTGCGCAACACAATTTGATTTTGCCCTTTTAAAATGTTTTTACAACCTATTTTTGTTGGGGTGTGTAATCCGAATGTTCCCAGTTAGAGCAGAAGCAGCAACGGGGAAGCAAACAGGGCACATTCTTCAGGATTGTCAGCAAGTAAGACATTACACCCAGGGCAAGGAAAGCTATTTAAACTGCTCTCTGAGACGGCTATACTGAGACTCAGAGCAAACGGGCCCAGTGCCGTTGCCCGTAGGTGGACTTCTGTGTCTTTAAGATACAATGTACAGGACATATTGAAAGGATTGGACTGGAAATATATTTGTCTCCAAAGTGGAGTGATATGGGGGATAAACATTTGACAGGAATATTAATTCTTAGGGCTAAAACAAATTAAAGTTTTGACCTACCCACAAAATAGACACCTGTATCCTATCAAGGTTTAATTTATTGTTAGAATACACTTTATACTATTTATAAATCAAGAGGAGAGAGGGTATAATTTGGTAATTTACAATCCACACGTGGGTCAAAGTTATGACTTGATCTAGGCCTCAGAGGTGGTAGTTTCTTGTTCAGGTTTGATGTTAATGCTGACCCTGTGTCTCTGTAGTTTTGGAGAATGGAGTTCCTGCAGGTCCCAGAGACCCCAGCTCCCGAGCCTGTGGACATCCCCGATGTGCCCGACTGCTGTGTGGAAGACAAGATGGGTAATTCACTTTGGCAGGGTTGGGGGGTGGGTTTAATCTGTTCTGTTCTGGGTGAGATGCATATTTATGTGGAGCACATCAGTCATGGCTTTTTTTCTGCTTCTCCCTGCAGAAGGACAGGAAGGTCACGATGACGAGAGCAGCGACTCGGACGGGGACGACCAGAGCATCCGCCAGGAAGTCAAGCGGCGGGCTGCCCCCAGTCAGCCTGGCAGCGCCATCCACCGGCCGAAGGGCTCCGTGGGCAGGCCGGGGACCTCCTGGTCAGCGGACAGCGGCTCGGACGACTCCCGACGCTGGTCGGACACGCTCAGCCTGGACGAGAAGGACGGTTTTGTGTTTGTGAACTACTCCGAGGGCCGGACTCGGGTCCCAGTGCAGGCTCACCCCCAGCCCTTACTGCACAGCACCACACACCCGCAGCCCCTGCAGCACGGGCCGGTGGAGCCGAGGCCTTACAATGTCCTGCGGCCCGGTGAGTGCAGAGGACAGCAGCGGTGCAGCGTGCCGAGGTCACACGCTGGCCGGTCGCATTCATTCACACCACGGCGCTGGACTCCTGAGTGGAGATCCAGTAAAAGCAACCTGCCCGAATGCAGGGTGTATCCCACAAACTGGACATAGAGCTGCTCTTCAGTCCAGCCTGCAGGGACTATAGTCTCCTTGAGTCACAGAGTAGTGGTGTGCTACAGCGCACAGCAAGGAAATATCGCCCACTGAGATGTGGTTTACTAAGATATGTTTACACTCTGTATTTTCCTATTCACTTCATAATTCAAAATATACATACATAGAAGAGTGTCCAGCAACACAATAGTCGTGATGTTTGCAGGCTGCAAGTGAACTCCCTGGGCTGTCTGTTCTCTTGCAGGCTACAGATGGGAGCGCCAGCTGGTTTTCCGGAGCAAGCTGACCATGCACACTGCTTTTGACCGGAAAGACAATGCCCATCCAGCAGAAATCAGCGCCCTGGCTATCTCCAAGTATGCGTTTTATTGTTGTTGGTTTTTCACCTTACTCCACAGCTCTGCTGCCGAGCCATTTGCCTTTGACTTAACACTAGTGATGTGCAGTTCATGAACAATTCGCTCTTTTTGAACAAAATACTGAGGTCGTTAGTCTCACAGTCACGTCTGCATCGATTCAGTGGGTGGGTTTAGATGACAGACTTGCATTATATGATGCACATTTTTTTAGACTTCCAGCTGACATTCGCCACGCCCCCTCTACCGTGTGATCTGTAGACAAATGGAGAAGTTAGATTAGCTGATTCCTCCACTTTCTTATGTTGGGTTTCAGAACATGCACACTAGTAGATGTCTCGCTCGACTCGAGTCGCTGTTGTTCAATGAACTAATCGTCCAGGCGGCTCCTGCGTTTACAATGAACGAGTTGCTGCTTTGATTCCATTCCACTTCCAGCAGCTGAATATCAGTTTACCACCCCCTCTTAAAAACAAAATCCCAAAGAAACATACCCCTATTAACAAGTTATGAATAAGTAAGTAAGGATTCTGGTATAAATTATATTCTTAGATTGTCATCTCAAACCGACACATAACATTGTTAAAATAATAATAGTAGTAGTAGTAGTACTTCTTTAGTATATATTTGTATAAGGTGAATTAGGGTAATTTAGTCAAATGTTATGGTTTTGTTTAATGATTTTACTGCGATTAATAAGAATAAACTTGCTACAGATTATTTTTTTTCAGTTATATTTTTTTAAAACTCTTGTTTAATTTCATGTAATTGTTCATGAAGTACAAACTTCAGGATTTTATGTGAACAAACAAACCTTTGAAAGGAACTGAATGAAAATAAAATGAATCCAGGCTGTGCTGGGTGTGAGATTGTGCGGTTTGGTTTCGGTTTGCAGGGACCACAGCCGTATCCTCGTGGGCGATGGTCGGGGGCGGGTGTTCAGCTGGTCCGTGAGTGACCAGCCCGGCCGCTCGGCTGCAGACCACTGGGTGAAAGACGAGGTGGTGGACAGCTGCTCGGGCTGCGCGGTGCGGTTCTCCCTCACAGAGAGACGCCACCACTGCAGGAACTGCGGACAGCTCTTCTGTCAGAAGTAAGAGAGCTTTACATTGAATACATCATGTAGAATGAGACTGTTAGCAATAATGATAAACCATTCAAACAGATTCTCTCACCAGTGCTGTGCAGCCTCTGTGAAGCCTCTTTGTAAACTTCTTGGTACAGGACATTACCATCAATTTAAAACTTAAAATTCCCCAGTAAAGTGTGCAGAACAGTAAAAGGAATAAAAGTATTGAAGTGTTAAGTGTTGTAGTCATGTTACACTCACAGTTCCACCTCATTGCCTCTCATTTCAGGTGCAGTCGGTTCCAGTCTGAGATCAAGCGTCTGAAGATCTCCTCCCCTGTACGAGTGTGTCAGAACTGTTACTACAACCTGCAGCATGAGAGGGGATCTGAAGACACCTCCAGGAACTAGCGTTCACCCGGCCCCCGCGCCCCGGCAGAGCGATAGCTAGACTGGGCCCGTGTCTGTGATTGTGTGCAGCTGTGCCGAATGGCTTCTTGGGAGGACAAAGAGCTGAAGGTGGACATTCACATACATGTATTTGTACTGTGTATAAAGCACTGATTTAGAAAAACAAACGAAAAAGGGATCACTAATTGTGTTGGAGTGTGTTCATTGTTCCGTACGTGGCAGGTAGCTGCGACAGGAGGTGTTGGGGTGGGTTTGAGATGGATGAATTTGATGGTTCTTGATCAATACCTTTTTCTTTTCTTTTTTTTTTTTTTTTTTTTCCTCAGTCACTTTTGCTTGGTCTCGCGGTTAACGCTAACTAAACAACTTCAAGGAAACACTGGCTTTTTAGATTTTAGATATACAGTAATAATAGGCCTCCTTGGGAAGTAAAAAAAAAAAAAAAAGAAAATTGTTTATATTGTAAATAAATACAATGGCCTTTTTAACTAGATCCAAAAAAACACAACAACAAAAAAAAAGATTACAACCGTTTTGTCTGTTACATAGGAATTCTGACTAACCACTTTTTTTTCCGCTTGTAAAACAAAATAAGAAGTGTTTAGTCAAGGTCACTAGTTACAGATTCCCAGGGGGGATGGGCTGGGGACTATATGAATGTTGATTAAAAACAAATCCTCATGAATTGATAGAAACTAGTGTGTTTTACATGGATTAAATGCAATGAATACTAGATGTTTTTGTTTATGGTATTGTTTTGTTCATGTGTTGCCCACAGTATCTGGATGTCTGCATCTGCTTCTAACTCAGTTTAAAGCGTAGAGAACAGTGGCTGGTTGTAGAGCTCTGAAACGACATTTCAGTGCGCTATATGCTGAAGACACATTCACTTCTAACATCTCTAAGACTGCAACATATCATGCCAGTATTTTGGTTCTTAATTTCATCTTGATGATTTGTGGTAAAAGGAAGTATGTTGGATGGTTCCTGAGATTAACATTTTTTTTGTTTTTGTTTTTTAAAAAGCAGCTTGAGTCAACATATCATAAAACGGGGAGGTTCTTCAGCTGGCGGTTATTTGAGCTTATTGGATCCGTAGTGGAGTCAGAGCTAGTGATGAAGATGTCGCAGCAGTATGAGTTTTTCAGTGTTACAGAGAAATTAGATGCCATACACTGATGGTCATATATACACTACCACTACAGCTCTTCTCGTGGAATGAGTTAAGCAAGGGTTCTTTGTTTACAGCTTATTTTATTTAATCAAGGGGAGATCGTAAGTCATTGTTATTGTCAAATATTTAATGTGTCTCATGGACTAGTAAGCTTGATCTCTATCGAAAAACGGGCTAACGTATGATATAAATTTGCTGCTATTACTTTTGTCCTGTTAACATACACACACTTGTTTAATTTCAGTCCCTTCAGCAGATTTTACTTTTGCGTTCAAGCATCTGAAAGCATTACAAATTCTTATTTAATTTGGTTATATGAATATATTTTTTTAAATGAGTCATGATTGTGAATATTAATTGTATTATTCCTGCCTTTATTTTGGTTTCTTAAGAATCACAGTCTCTGCAAAGTTTTGTTTTGTGACCCTGTTGAACACCACGTGCACATAAAGGTATCGTAGTAAAGGTCTCCGTTGTTTTAATCATGCATATATTAGGGTTATTACAGGTGAAGCAGTCGCGTACAGTCACCTGTATTTAACTAACCTGCTGAAATCTATTTATTATTGCATTTACTGGAAATGTTCTTAGACTTTTTTTTTTCTGTAATTTCCAAAATTTCAAGCATTAACTGATAACTTGTTAGAAAATATATGTAAACAGCTGGTAACTGTAAAGCCACTTGATGCATTGTGTTTATTGAAGTGTGTGTATGTATGAGGTCATGCCAGGGCTACCAGACACACTCACAAAGTGACTTGGTAGACAAAACCGTTCGAGTGTACCTCTGTAGGCACATCTGAAAACTCTGTAAGCGTATACACAGGAAAGGATGTCAGAGATGACAACTTCATAACTGTAACCATGCCCTGGAAATATACATACACTTCATTCTGCTAATAAACGTCTTACAGTTTGGGATGTCCAAACAACAGGACACCTCAGAGTTGCCCTGTATATAAAATGGACCAATATATATATTTAAAAATAAATAAAACTTTTTTTTTCCACTATTACCCATTTGTGAAAAGGGAAATTAAAATGTATCCGTACCTGTGTCGATTTGATGTTGAAGCCAGGAACTGTAGGGATGTTTAATGTCTGTGTGGAAACGTGTGTAACTGTGTACTTACGAGCACTTCGAGATTTGCTTTTGCCTCGAGAATCATTGTTTTTCTGGTACTGTGGGCAACCGTTTATTTAAATGCTGCTTTACCAGTTAGAAAAAAACCTTATTGGTTGTTTTTTTGTTTTTTGTTTGTTGCGTCATACATGTAACATTTTCCTATGCCTTTCGATAGGGATGTGTAGCAGTCCATTTCTTCTGTACAGTGTACCCATCATACCCCTGTTCTGCCATATAGCCTGCATTCTGTTGTTATTATTGTTAATGTTCTAATAATTCATGTACTGTATGTATATCTAGTGTGCAATCATAACACCATGCTGATATGACCTGCTGTCACTGGGCAGCTTCCAGAGAACTAAAGAGCAAAACCATTCGGAGAGTTATTTTGCACCTTCTTATGTACAAATTGTAAGGAACCATAATTTTATCAGATGCATTTTTATTTTGAGCGCTATCATTTTAATGGACGCATTTCTTTACAGTAAAATAACTGTATAAAGTATTTATGCAAATATACTGGTTTTAAAGTTGTTGTTTTGTTCATTATTATTTCAGCAAGTTTTGTTACTTGTTGCATGATTATTAACACAGCTGACTTTCTGTGTCAGTGCAATGTACATGTTTTATCCTTTTTTATGTTTTGTTTGTCTGTTGATTTTGTTTCATAAGGCATTAACTAATTACTTGTAAGCCCTAAAAGACCATTATGTGTACAGCAATGAAGAGAATACTGGAAAACGGACAGAACTCTGGTGGATTTTGTACTATATATGAAAAACAACAGATGAAATCTTTGGGTTATTTTTTTTTGGTGGTCTTGTGCTAGACTGATGCATTACTACAGTATCTAGCGTGCAATCTGTGATAGCTGAATGTTCATTGTATATTTGTCTTCAGTACAACTACAAAATAAAGAGTAGAATAACCCAACAAAAAATATGTAACTATAATGCAATAGTTCTGGTACTAAACCTTTTTTTTTTATTTTAATTAAATTCCTGCTATTTACCACCAAAAGTCTCCAGTTTTTTGTTTGTTTCTTGTTCTTTTTCTTAGTTCTTTAAAGCATGAAATTAGATGTATAAATAAAATAGAAAATGGTACATTTGTTATTCATTAAGGGGTTCCTTCATAATAAAAAGTATAGGTATAGGCCAGTGCTAAGCTTATTATCTTAATAGCCAGCTAACTCCTTTGTTTTTTCTTAATGGTCACCAGAAAAATTAAATTTCTCATAACTTGACAGAAGTTTAATAAATACAAATTGTTAAAAAGTGACAAACTGGTGTATGGAACAGTCAAAATACAACCATACTATTCCATAATTAGTTTCAGCAAAACATTTGTTATACATCCATATTATTTAAGTACATATACAAGTCATTATATTAGTGCCCTGATACAAGCGGTTTTGTTTTGCTGAAATTGTGAATGTGAATCAACTGAGAAGATTTTGTATTAATATTTCAAGGGAGAGATTCCTTTGCTCACCTTATATTAAAGGGGAACTCCACCAAAAATCCATATTTTCTCAGGTTATTCTATAAGTCGAAACATATTCTGTGGAGTGAGTTTTTCATGTCCAGCTCATTCTATGTACCAGAAATTAGAGATTACATATATGCCGTGACGTCATGGGGGTGCTAACTCTGGAGCTGCTTTGCTGGAAGTCAATGGGGGAAATCAGAAAAGTAATGAAAATAATTTAAAAATTACATTTTATGCACGTTTGATGGCCCCATCAACCTAGTTTTCAACCTAGAATCTGGATATGAAAAACTCACTCCACGGAATACGTTTCTACTTATAGATTAACCTGAGTAAATATGGATTTCGGTGGAGTTCCCCTTTAAGTCATGTAGTCACCCTGGTGTATAGAGTGTAACCTCACCTGGGATAGTGTCTTAACAACAGACCACAGTTGAAGCAACAGGGAAAACCTGTGTAGCAGGATAAGGGGGCTGGGGAGCATTCTCACATTACCATAAGAAAGAAAAGCATTTGGTGATGAGATCAGTGAAACCAGTAGGGCAAGCCTAGCAGTGCTGAATAACAGACAGAAGCCTCTCTAGTGACTCATATAAAAGAAAAATGTTTCTCCCTCTTTATCCTTTGACATAAAGGAATAGTCATGTTCTGATTTAAGAAATTAAATTTTCTATGGGCCCCTTTGCTGGAACAGTACCAAGAAATCCAGCTAAACAATACTCTACTGTCTAGATAGAAGCCTACTGTGCAAATACAGATGTGTAGTTTGGGGATACGTGGAAATTAATTCTGTATGATTTAAATACCCAATTATTCAATTAGGGGGCAAAGTACTACATTTATAATTACACTACTCTCTCATCAATAGCGTTAAAAACAATAGGAGCACTTCAAGTCATAGAGAGCAATAGAGCACAAGTAATGTGACTGCAAAGCAGAGATCTCATATTGTACTGTAGTTTCGCATTGCTCCAGCAGTGTGTGCTAGCTGGAACAAAGGAGATGAAACTGCAGGTCTTTACACTGGGCTGCACATAGCAACACAAGGGCAAGCAATATATTTGCACTGCTATTCTTTAAATGAATTGCAAATTTCCCTTTGAAGTAGGGTACAGCAAAGATCATCGTAGAACATTTTTATACCACATTGAAGCTTTTTGCACTATTATCTTACATTTTTTTACAATTTAAGTGGATTTCTATCAGACGACAACAAAAATAAATACCCATTACTGACACTCCATTGTTGGAATCTTTACAGTGTTTTCAAGGCTGCATCGCTGTACAAACTGTGAAAAGATCACTAACTAATAAGTAAAGGCACCTCTAAATGTCACTGTTTCCATTGGGGTATGGATTCTATCGACTGTAACCGCATGTACGGAAATACTCTGCTTGAACATAAATTACTCACAGCATGAGTACATGTGATGATACAGAAGAAAAGCATTTCAAAGATCAGCTGACACGCTCAATAAGGTTGGACCAAAGCAGTTCAGTTGCCGGCAGCTACACCATGCTTTACAGCTCTGCCTGCGATAAAGCTATGAGTGAATACTACTGTCAATCCTTCCTAACAAGAAAAACAACCAACTGTGATTGTTTACAACTCCTGCAAACAAGTTTCTCTTCATATTTGGGCCCGTTCCTGTTCTCTCTCTACACTCGCTCCCTGGGCCCCCTCATCGCTTTCCATGTCTTCTCCTACCACTTCTATGCTGATGATGCCCAGATCTTCCTGTCTTTTCCCTCTTCTGACCCTCTCATCCCCTCACGCATCTCTTCCTGCTTGTCTGCCATTTCCGCCTGGATGCACTCACACCACCTCAAGCTCAACCTCTCCAAATCAGATCTCCTCTTTTTCCCCCACTCTTCCTCACCTTCTGCTGACCTCCCCATCTCGATCCCCTTGGAATCCACCACACTCTCTCCTTCTTCTTCCGCTAAAAATCTAGGAGTCACCCTCGATCCTGCACTCTCCTACACCCAGCACATCACCACGCTGACACGCACCTGTAGATTCTTCCTGAGCAACATATGCCGGATCCGTCCCTTCCTCACCGACTACTCGACTCAGCTACTCGTCCAGTCACTGGTCCTCTCCCGCCTGGACTACTGCAACTCCCTCCTGGCCGGCCTGCCTGCATCTACTACCGGCCGCTCCAGCTCATCCAGAACTCTGCGGCTCGTCTGGTATTGTCTCTTTCCCCCGATTCACACACGGTACTCCACTGCTCCGCTCCCTCCACTGGCTCCCGATACCGGCACGCATTCAGTTCAAGACTTTGACCCTCACCTACCGCTGTCTCGACCACACTGCACCAAGCTACCTTCAGTCACTCGTCTCTCCATACATCCCCTCCAGACCACTGCGTTCCTCCAGTGACAGAAGACTAACTCTACCTCCTCTCCACTCTCCTTCCTCCAGAGCCGCTCCTTCTCATCCCTGACCCCTAAATGGTGGAACTACCTGCCCACCGAAGTCAAAACAGCAGAGTCCTTGACCTCATTCCGGCGCTTATTCAAGACGCATCTTTTCCGACAGTACTTGTAATATTAGTCCTCTATCCCTGCTAGATAGCACTTCACAGTTTTATTATGCTTCTCGCATTCTTGATTGTTTTCCTCCTTGCTCCCTTTCCCGTAGCCCTTGACTGTGACCCTACATCTTGACAGCACTTAGCTTTCACCGTCCAGGATGTAGGACCTCACTTACTGTACTTGTGTAAAATGTAAATTGGAATTTGTAAAATGTATTATTTTGAATTGCTGTTTTAGCTAAATTGAATTTGTAATGATTGATGCCTTGTACTTCACTGTATTTTTGCACTTTGTTTGCACTTATGTTGTAAGTCTCCCTGGATAAGGGCGTCTGCCAAGAAATAATAATAATAATAATAATAATAATAATAATAATAATATTTCTCCATCCTATCCTGCTTCATTCTGCATGACAATAATTGACCTCACACCCAGTATAATGCTCCACAGCTGATGTCATCAGTAGTAGCTTGCAGAACTGTGTTGCTGACAGATGAAGGAGGGGTTGGGCGTGGGAGCAGCCTTCTCCGATGTTCCCCATCTTCCCTGTTTTTAGATTAAATCTAAACTTGTAGTAGCAGAGTGTTTTTTTCTTCTTCTTCTGTATAGTTAAATTTACTACATGCTTCAGTCATGAGACTAATTATTTATCGGAGTAGGACACACACATTCCAGTGTTACGTGTTATTCTTGACATTACAATGTAAAATTGCATTACAAAGCCTTTGGCCTTAGCTGAGCTCTCAGAGTTACTCATCGATGCCCCGTGTGTCTGGGCAGGGGAATAATGTAGCGTCTGCTCTTCTGACCTTTTTTCTTTTATGTGTGTATTTGTCTCTGTATTTATCAAACTTCTTTTCCTCTGGAAGTCCACAATTCCCAGTATTTTGTGCCATCTGAGATGACAAAGGGCTTATACACTCACCTAAAGGATTATTAGGAACAAGAATGGTGTGAAAAGGGAAAAACATCCAGTACGCGGCAGTCCTGTGGGCGAAAATGCCTTGTTGATGCTAGAGGTCAGAGGAGAATGGGCCGACTGATTCAAGCTGATAGAAGAGCAACTTTGACTGAAATAACCACTCGTTACAACCGAGGTATGCAGCAAAGCAGTTGTGAAGCCACAACACGTACAACCTTGAGGCGGATGGGCTACAACAGCAGAAGACCCCACCGGGTACCACTCATCTCCACTACAAATAGGAAAAAGAGGCTACAATTTGCACAAGCTCACCAAAATTGGACAGTTGAAGACTGGAAAAATGTTGCCTGGTCTGATGAGTCTCGATTTCTGTTGAGACATTCAGATGGTAGAGTCAGAATTTGGCGTAAACAGAATGAGAACATGGATCCATCATGCCTTGTTACCACTGTGCAGGCTGGTGGTGGTGGTGTAATGGTGTGGGGGATGTTTTCTTGGCACACTTTAGGCCCCTTAGTGCCAATTGGGCATCGTTTAAATGCCACGGCCTACCTGAGCATTGTTTCTGACCATGTCCATCCCTTCATGACCACCATGTACCCATCCTCTGATGGCTACTTCCAGCAGGATAATGCACCATGTCACAAAGGTCCAATCATTTCAAATTGGTTTCTTGAACATGACAATGAGTTCACTGTACTAAACTGGCCCCCACAGTCACCAGATCTCAACCCAATAGAGCATCTTTGGGATGTGGTGGAACGGGAGCTTCGTGCCCTGGATGTGCATCCCACAAATCTCCATCAACTGCAAGATGCTATCCTATCAATATGGGCCAACATTTCTAAAGAATGCTTTCAGCACCTTGTTGAATCAATGCCACGTAGAATTAAGGCAGTTCTGAAGGCGAAAGGGGGTCAAACACAGTATTAGTATGGTGTTCCTAATAATCCTTTAGGTGAGTGTACTTATGAAATTACATGTATTACTATTTTTATTTTGGTATATAAATAAGATTCATTACAAGTTTAAACTGAAGCCTATATTTAATTTGAAAACGAACAGTTTCTGCATGCACATTCTCAATCTCCAGTTAAATATGACGTCCTCCGGGAGCAGCAGAAAGGCTATTTGTTAAACTGAAATAACAGTTCATATAATTCGAATGAATTCGAATTCGAATGTCCAGAATTATTATAGTATTCATGACTGTATCACCATGCATGCTTGGGATAGCTCCTGTTTATTGTTATTATTATTATTTATTTATTGGCCAACGCCCTTACCCAGCACATATAAATTTCAAGAAACATAATACCCAAGAACATGCAATATACAATTTCATGCCTAATAAGAACAAAATGAACTGAGAGCAAATACAAAGCACAGTTCTTTTCCAGGGGTAGTTCAGTTAAAAAAATGACATATGCCAAAGTTACAAACAGCCCCAGTAGAAGTACACAACATTATTAATGAAGGCAATGTTAGTAAAGAGAATAACAGGTATAATAAGCAGCAATAGTAGAACTCTTTAAGGTGGGGAGCAGATAAGTATAAGTTCAAAGTGCAATCACGTTTAGGTGTCATATGGTCCAAAAGAGGAGGACAGAGATATTACAGGTGTTACATGTGTGTTGTGTGTGTGGAGGGGGTTACACTGTGGCAATACTGATATCAATTATTCCCTTAATTAAAATTAAATTAAATATGACCTGCAACAAAGAGTAGAACAGGAAAGTACTCATATATGATAATGCCCACACTTTTTTCCTGTTCCTTTAGATTAAATATTGCTGACTAATGTGGCATCACTAGACCTGCATGTTATTCAATCTTGCCCGAGGTGTTCTGCAGTAATGACTCACTTATAGCTGGAAGTTTCCATTGACATCTGGATCTGATCTCCCCTGAGGAGAGGAAAGTCTATTGTGTATAATTCTGTATTTCACCAAAACAGTTAAAGCTAATAGTAAACATTACAAAATGGAAATGAGTTCTGAGGAAACCACAGGATTCTACCACCAGCTTTGTTCCTATAGAGAGAACAATTATTACAGAATTACTTACTGATTACTAGATGCTAAATATCTCCCTATGGCCTCCACAAACTAAGTATAAAGGTTTCTTGCACGGGGCAGATGATTCATAGCAGGTGAGCAACTGCTAACCCTTAAGACTTTGTGCTGTCCAGAAAATCATTCACACTGGATACAACCCATGAGGCAAATTGTCCACTCTTAGTGTGAAGACACAGTTTCCACTTGACATGGAGTAATGATAAACACTTCACAAGAAAGGCTGGATTCGTCCTAAGCAAGACCTTACTGTGAAAACGCCCAAAGAGAAGGCACTGTTAAGATGCTGTGAGCCCCTGCAGATCACTCACACATCTGCCTGATATAATAATCACTATGAAGCTTAAGGTAAATTGCTGCCATTGATTCTACAGACACTAACATGGAAGCAGCTCTTTTGTGGAGTATGGGATCTTGAGTGCTTAAGCTCCTACTGATGGGCCCTCAGTTGTCTGTGTAAAATGACTATGTTGGCAGTATAGAAAGTAAAAATTGAGTTGAAATGGAGTCTGAAACAAGAGCAGGCAAGCACAGCATACAGACGAACAGGACATGTAATAAAATGGACAACAAGTGGCTTGTCTTAGAACATAGGATTTAAGAATATTAACCAGAACCACAGCATCATAAGAGTTACAGTAAATTCGCTTACGAACAATGCCTACAGCTTTAAAAGACTGGGGTACAAACCACAGGCTGTAGCTAATAAAAGGCAAAGCGGTCAGAAACCCGTTGACCCAAAAACATAGCTCGAGTTTTTGCAAATATAACCAGACTGTATTTGTACCATTGCTGCTCGCAGAGAAATGCCTCATCAGTCAGGAAAGTTGGGAAGGTCTGAACTCAGTGTCTGTGAAGTGGGTTAATTTGGGTGTACATGGGGGTTATATATTAGGCTTGGGTCCACATTTTCCAGTCTGCACTCAGGTTAGGAAAACCAGTCTATTGTCCCAACCCCTACAGAAATGGATTTACCTTTGGATTGCTTGACAAACTGTGGTCCAGTAACTTTTTAACAGCCCAATCCCTGATTAGAAAGCAGTTAAGCAGTTTATGAGACTTAAGACACAAAAAACTAAAAAAAGGAACCTCATCCAGCTCTGTGCAATAAGAAGGGTTACCTGATAGTGGAGTGCAGAGTCCATCCTCTGGAAACTGGCATTGTTTTAGCGAGATGCAGGACAATTGCAGGGAAAAGGTAACACAGCTATTTTGATAGAATAGCTATTTTGGTTAAAAGGTGTTTGGACTACAAATGACTTCCAGCTCATAGTGGGACAGTAGGAAGCTAGATCATGTTTCTGCCACAGGCTGGGAGGCAATTATTGCACATATATCTGATTTAAAGTAAATATGCAGGCAAGACACTTGGAACCCATACACATGTCATGTAAAACTGTACAGACACAACCTAAGCAGTGCTTCTTCTCAAGACACACAGACCTTGAAGTCTTTCCCTGCAGGCTTCAGAGAGAGGAAGAGAGGGGTCTGCGCCGCACGAAGTCGTCGATGAAGGGTCCGGCCGAGCGCGAGGACGGCGCCACCGTGCGGGGGAGGCGCGCGGGCAGCCGCCGACGGGCGCGGGACTCGCGCGCTGTGCGTGGCGCTCGAGCGGGCGGGCGCGTGCGCGGTGCTCTGCAGTGAGCGGCGCGCGGCGGGTTTCCTGCCTGAACAGGGCTGCACAGGGTGACGTCAGAGAGAGAGAGAGAGAGAGAGAGAGAGAGAGAGAGAGAGAGAGAGAGAGAGAGAGAGAGAGAGAGAGAGAGAGAGGAGGATTAGACCGGGGATCCGCAGCACCGACCTGGAGACGCTCCGGACTGCGGCTGTAAACACGCACACACGCAGACTGACAGACAGCAGGGCGCAGGCTGAGTGTTTGTGGTGCAGCAGCAGGTCCTCTGGTCATCCAGTTCACTGCACAGGTGATAGTGCAGTCGCTTGACTCTTCCAGGAGACCTTTCCCTCGGATCATTCAGTCGGAGGAGGCTCGTTGTAATATTTATTGCTTACCCTGCTGGCTGTTCCCTGCTGACACCCGTGGAATTAGCAGAAGACATGACAGAGCTGAGGAAGAGGGGAGGAGGAGGAGGAGGAGGCGGCGGGGACCCTGACAGCACAGAAAACATCAGCGACAAGGTAACACAATATTGCACTCCTATACAGGGGGCTGGTCTGTAGTGCCGGTGAGAAAGTGTGTCTGTATACATGGGCAGGATTGCTGTCCTGGGGTGGATATACCGCTGTTTTGCACATCTAGTTCACTGATCATGGGCTGTATGCATGGGCTTTTTCCCTGCAAACGCTGGCTGATTGTAATGCTAGAGTAAAGGCAGATATACTTCCAAGCTGTACAGTTCGTTTGGCCTGGGAAATGTATACCTGACAGGTAGGTATTTAAAAAGACCCAAAGGCAAACCCTACAGGACTGCGGACTGAAGTTCATTGCCGCGTCAGGTAGAGCAGGGACAGGTGCGGGACAGTAGGCTATGTTGGGTCTTTTTTTACTCGCAGTTCTCGCAATGATAATGACCAATGCAATGTCCCCAGTGCCTGCTTTCTTGTAGCTTTTGTGCATTGCTTTCCAGTGTTTCAAACGTTACTGCCATGGTAGCTTGTAGGTCAACAGGAAGTACAGTGTGTTTACAGCAGCAAAGTGTTGGCCTCAAAGCACTGAATTAGCGCCAGTAGGAAAACTGACTGTTTCATGCCCTCTATCACCAGGAAGGTCGCACGTATTTCATAAAACAGCTAATGCCAACACCACGTCCATCCATCCATCCATCCTCATGCAGTCTGGACTTTCTTGCTCGACTCGTTTATTTGTTAAGTTGAACTGGAAGTGCAAAGGTTAACAGCCTCGTTTAGTCCCTCAAGGAACCCTGCCCCCTTACAGGACGGCCATACATCCACAGCTAAAGATTTCATAGTTCAAATATTGTGGCTAGCAATGTTAAAACTGCCATCTGTAGGTTTGAAGATCCGTGCTGTAAAATGCCTTTGCTTTTAACTGACCAGCAGCCTCCAACAATGCGTAATGAATGCTGTAGAGTGCTGTAACATAACAGCCAGCTCAGTTGGCATGCATAATACAACAGAAAAGTAACCTTTTAACCTTGCCCAGGACACTTTGTGTGTGTGTATGTGTGGTGCTTTGTTGCTGTGGCTGTTGAATAAAATGGTACACAGTGGCAGGTATTATGTGTGGCTTTCCATCTAAGTGTCATTGTTTCATTGTAGGAAAAAATAACTCTCTTTTACTCTAATGCAATCAATTAAGTCATGCTTTTGGTGGTATCATCTATGGATGGATATTGTCATATTGTTTTTAGGCTTCACTAGACCAAAACAGGAGCTGGACAAATAGATATGGAGATGGAAAACTTCAATATGTGTAATTGTAAAGAAACTTTTGATCTCCACGCGGAAATGCATTTGTCAACCGCAGCATCACATAACACCACATAAAATACATTTAAAAAATAACGCACATAATTAATGTTTTTATATTTGTAATGTATTTAGAATTCAATATATAGGGCCTACACATGTGAGTTTTCCACATGGCTTCTGAGCTTATTGTCTGAAGTTCAAGCTTAAACTGGCCAAGGGTTTATAGCTGTGTACATCTCTCCAAAACCGATTTACTGCTATTACAGGCTGGATGACTGGGTACTTAAAATCTCATTGTGCCACTTAATACAGTCAACCCATTATAGCAATGACCCCTGAGTGTCCATTTCTGGAACATCTGCTTTCAATTTGTTCATAAAATTTACCAGGAAGTTGAAAGGTCTAATTTCTAATCACACTCTATTGACTATAGTTTGTAATGTTCAAAACAGTGTCGGGACCTTTTTACTCATTAGCAGAGATTTATATGGTACCAGCTATGGAAATATTACTGCAATCTTTATGCCATCCTGTCTTAGGATAAACACTGGGCAAACAAAGAAAATAAAAAGAAACTACAACTTGTAAAACTGGTAATCTCACAATCAGGCTCTGCAATGCCATAAAATAGCTGCTGCACTATAAATGTGTGCACTTCAAGACATCTAGAGGTTGAAACTGTATGAAAGCAGGTTCTGTGAGGTTGCTCAACCTGTTTCTTATCATAAGAAATCCTTTCATGGTTTAATGAGTAGAACAGATAACTAAACTGAGATCAACAAGACTATTAGTGTAATTTGTTCTGGAGTTGCAGGCATAGCACAATCTGATGGTAACATGTGAATTAAAATGAAGGCAACATTATAATATTCTCTGAAATCTTAGAATAAATACAAAAACAAAGAAAGAGAAAGGAAAGATAAAATGCTGTTTGCTATCTTATCCATTGCCCAGTGGATTTTGTCGCTTGGCTCCAGAAGCTTACTACATGGCATTCAAAGTCCATGGTAAATAGCTTTTGCTGTCAGTGTGCAGGTTCAATTTGCTGTTTGCTGCACAAGTGAGAATGCCTAATGAGGCTTTTTGCCACCTCTGCAAACCATTTAAAGGGACTGGGCTGTTACAGTAGAATCATTTATCATGAGATTTTTACACCCACATCATCCATGCTGCGAGAAGCTAATTTTGATCTGTTATCATAAATGCGTTATCATTTTAAAAAGCTATTTAAAATGAGTACAGACTTTTGAAAACTCTTTAAAAGGAGAAGCCTATGGTGCAGTATAATATTGTGGGCTATAGCGTTGTTATGGATGGCTAAAATCTCTTTGTTATGTATGGGGTCAAAGGTACATAACAATGCCAGGTAGGGTGTCAAAGTAATGAGAGGCTGTAATGTATGCTTCTGATGTTAACACACACCCTCCTCTGTCTGCAGCTACTCAGCACACCACTGTACACCAAGGCAACACTGGTGAAGACAAGCTTGAGTCCAGTGGAAGGCGGTAGTCCTTAGTCACCCGGCCACTATACTAATGCAATTTCTCAATGCAGAGAGCACAGTTTTATGATTTGTTTATTTTTTCCCCTCTTATTTTCTACTTTGAAGACAGACCTTTAAAGGACATGTTCAGGGATATGCAGTTTTACGTTTAACATCATCCCTGCATTGATCTATTACAATTGGTCTGGTGACAGGCTTTGGGTTACATTTTCCAAACTCTTTAAAAGAGGACAGAGAAGCCCGTGGTGCTGGTAGCAGGCCTGGAGACAGTGGGGTTGCTGCACAGTGGCCTTTATTCGTTTAAGGATTAGCATAGTCTCATTTACCAAGCAGCTGATCACCTGGCTTGGCGGTTTATCCCCTCTCTCTGCAACCTAGCCTCTGCAGGCTTGCTTATGTATATTATGCATGCAGTCAGGGCTCTTGACTCTTGAATTATAAGGAACTGCCGGTTTGATTTCGAGCAAAGAATAAGAGCTAGGATGTCCCTGTATTTGGCACTGGAACCTGACTGTGTTTTCTATGACAAAAAGTATTAATTTTATATTTCTTTCTTTCCAATGTTACTTCCTTTTTTGTTCCTCATGCATCTATAGGCCGGTTATTTTAAAGATGGGAAAGGAGCAAACAAGTTAATTCTGTGCTCACTGAGCTGTAGCTAATAACCAGAGCAAAGGGATTTCTCTCTATGTAATCTTGCCCTTTATCCAGTTCAAACACTAAGCTAAATGCAACCAAATGTAGAACTCTTTCATCCTGCAAGATACAGGGTATGTGTCCTTTTATGGTATGTTTCGCCACTTAAGCAGTAGACTACAGCAACTTATTTTGGTAATTTAAAAATGTATAGAGTCATCCTATGTAATTCAGGCAAATGAGAGGACAGGGACACAAAACTTGACCATGCATCTTTTGGTCACATGGCATCAGGCCAGTTTTATGTAATTATGTTTTTTGAGGAAAAACAACTCTCAAATTAAATACTCAAAATATGAAAGTTGTTAAAAAGAAAAAGAAAACTCATAATAAGAGCTGCAAACTCTAAACAGAACAAGTAGGCCTAAATAAAATATTTTAAAGTTGGGTTCAGGCTTTTCAGTGACTTCACTGAAGAATTCAAAAGTTCCAGCACAGAGTTTCAATTATTCAAGCTTCTGCCCTGAGTGGTAACTGTAAGTGAATGAATGGCCAGCTGTTTCTACAGAAATGGAATTTTCCACAGTTACTTGCTGGTCAATCGGTCCAATGGGCAGGCACGCCTAACCCTAAATGTCTGCTGATCCACACATTGCAGATACCAAAATTCAAAACTTTCTACCTAATGCTCTCCATTTGGGGTGTTTCAAAGAGACTGTGAGTTACTGAAAGGAACAGAAATCAAGTGGCACATTTTGAAATGTGTTTTTTGGAATATGTTTATGTTTTGATTTAACGTGGTCCTTAAAATAATTCTGGAGTTCATTATGTCATTGAACATATTTACAAAAGTGTAGGTCCTTTGCCAGGTCTTAATAAGATTTAGTTACAAAATGCACAAGTTGTATTGTATTTTTTCAGGTCTGTCATACTGATAAATTAAAAGAACGTACGTATCCCCTCCGGAAACCATTAATTTAGTTACATCATCCTAGTTTTGCCTCCAGTACAGCACTCCCTCAGTGGACCAAAAGGAGACAGACCTCAATTAAGTTAATGATGCAGATTTGTAGCAATTTGTATCACAGCTTAGTGAGAGGAATAATGAATGAAATTCTCCTCTCCAGTTCTGTTACAGTATATCTTTCCATCTGAATTTACTTTGCCACTTCCCTTTCCTTTCTTTCATGTAGTTTGTTGTGGTACAGCACCTTTTATGGAGCTATACAGTCTTGATTGTAAGACACCTACACCTCGTGGTACATGCCAAAGCTGGAAGGTCTGTGTTTTTTTTATAAGGTGGGCACTGAATAGTCACTGATTCTGTAATAGTTACTAAGTTCAGAGGTATAGCCATAGTAGATTAGCTAGTGTTCTTCAAGCAGACATGAAAACCCCATTGCCTACGGTTGAATTGCAGAGATCTTCAGAAAGGGATCAGGAAAGGAAAGAGGGAAATATAAAGAAACTTAGCTCTTGGAGATAAAACTAATGCAAATAGCTTTTTTCAATACTACAACAGCAAGAGGTCAATAAAGGAGGAAGTGAAACAGCTAAAGGGCAAAAATGGAAGTATCTTGGAAAGTGAACAAGATGTGGCAAATGTTCTAAACAAGTATTTCACTGAGGTTTTTACAAAAGAAAAAACAGATAACATGCCACAGGTTAACAATCAGTCCAGTCAAACCCTAAGAGAGAGAGAAATGAGGAGGAGGTACTAAAGGGACTAGCAGAATTAAAAACAAACAAATCACCTGGGCCAGATGGTATATTTCCAACAGTACTTAAAGAAATGAGGGAGATTATGTTTAGGCCGCTAACTCAAATATTCCAAAAGACACTTAGAACAGGGGATGTGCCAACTGACTGGAAGACAGCAAATGTCATACCAATCCACAAGAAAGGGGACAAAACTGGAAATTACAGACCAATCAGTCTCACCTGCATCACCTGTAAAATGTTGGAAAAATGATTAGACAGAAAATAGAGGAGCATCTTGTTATTTATTTATGTATTTATTTATTTATTAGCAGACGCCCTTATCCAGGGTGACTTACTTATGATATGATATACTTAGATTTTCATAAAGCTTTTGATAAGGTTCCACACCAAAGACTGATCCTCAAATTGGAAGCTGTAGGCATTCAGGGTAATGTAAGTAGATGGATTATGAACTGGTTGATGTATAGGAAACGGAGGGTGTCGATTAGAGGAGTTGCTTCTAACTGGAGTGAGGTTGTTAGTGGAGTTCCACAGGGATCAGTACTAGGGCCTTTGCTTTTTAAAAAATAGATTGGATAGGATCCTTGGATCACTTAGTTATTAATGGACACCAAACGAGCATGGTGGGTCAAATGGCCTCCTGTCATTTGTGAACTTTCTTATGTTCTTATGTTCTTATGTAGCTGCTTTTGTCCAGTCTAGGATTATACAATGTAACAGCAGGCGCAGGATATTTAATGCTGGCTACCTTATGTTGCGTCAAGTGTGAATTTACAATAATTAGGCCTTTACGTATCATAATTTGTTTAATGGATCACAATAATATGGGAGTTGGGACAATTTACCCCTGAACCCAGTCATTTACCAATAAGAACCCCCGAAATCATTGGTATGGTGTGTTTTTTTCCCCACAGTTCCTTCGCTCCAGGTATAAACAGCAGCGTTCTGCATGACTGACGACAATAGTCTGTCTCCCAAATGTGGATGTGTTTGTACATACATTATTTTGTATTCATAACATCTTTATGTCAAAGCTGCTTCCTTGAATAAGACCCGGCTGTGTAGCCTTGTAGTCTGATAATGTACGATACCGATGCTTCTGCTGTCGAGGAAATTGTTATCCCTCTAAGAAGCAGATGAAGTACAGTTAAAATTATATTCAGATTTGCATGGATGCAAATGTATTTTCTTTTGCTTTTTGTGAGCAATAAGCAGGGTTGGCCTCAGAAGGGCAGTGTAATGTATAGTACACTGAAATATTTAAAGAACAGGGGGCTTGCTTAAACAGACAGGCACAAGAGCTTATTTAAAAACGCAGCGCTATTGATTGTCTTTGTTTTGCACCGTAACATCCTGAAGTACAATGCACCAACCAGAAAGTTGTGCTGTTGCTTGTCCCAGGGAAGGCTGTGCTTATTCAATGTGTTAAATCAAGTTATCTGGTGAAGCTGTTATCTTAGACAGTAGGGAGACAAACCCTGGAGTGGGTGCTGTCTGTGTGGTTTAGGATACTGCCGTCTTCACGATTTGTTCTGGTTTAGTCAGTGGAGATTCATGGTTAATTTTAAGGGCTCAGTCGGTCTTCCAGGGCCTTTTTTGTCAAGTGTCCATTCAAATTACTCAAATTGTATCACTTTAAGCTATCAGGAACTGTGGGGTTTCATACAGTACTTTGATATGCAGATTGATATTCCAGTAAAGACAGAGACTTCTTACTTTATCTAATATTATTTAGCTAATGCCTTTCTTTGATAACTCTGAAGAGAAAAAAAAATCTCACACTGGTTAGAATCAGCTAATTTGCAAACAATGTAGAGTCTCAAATGAACTGTGGTTCATACCTGCATCTCCCCTCAGTTTTGGCCCACTGGAATACAGTTGAAGCATTTTCCAAAAACGGTCTTTCGAGGATAGTAGATGGTAGGTCACAAATCATCTTCATATCAATAGGATGTTTGTTCTTGTTGCTGCAGTCAATGGAAAAGCACGCCATTCCTACACAGGATCAAATACAGCACAAAGACTTGGAGCCATCAAGGACTTCCTTACAGACTTAAAGTTATCAGTTAGTCTGTCTTGTAGGTGTATTTATCACATGGGCTATTGTTTATTATATGTGGATTATCATACCATCAGATTTTGAATCTTAGTTACGGTTTTGCAATATAAATAAACACAAGACATCATAAATCTGGGGCTCTTGGACTTCTTAGGGAAATTAACATCTCAACTTAATTAAATTAATTAAAACTCTGCGCAGTGGTTGAAAAATAGCATTTAAAACCTTCTGCTTACCTGATGAAATGCTGTGCACTCCAGATCTCCTTGGCCAGTCACAAGACATGCATGTGGACTGACTCGGTAGGCCTGTACCTTTGCTCACTGTCCTTAAATTCCTGACACCTCAGAAATCGGTGTTTCTAAATCGCAATTGAAAGACCAAAGGTTGTCTGTTTTCTACAGGACATGAAATGAGTGTCAAGCTGGCAAGAGTTACATTATTTAATCAAGGTCTGAGTCTAAATGTATTGTGATACCACGCTGGGTGCCAAATCCGCCCCAAACTGCCTCGTACCTTCCCAGAACCCAGGGGAGGGAAATTACCGGTGGAACTGCTGAGCTGCTGTTCCCGACTTGACTGGCTCCCCACCTCGATAAAACGGGGAAGTGCCTGGGTTCCCGTTGTAGAGAGGCAGGAGGAGAACCTTGAGTATGAGAGGTGGAGAAGCATTTTGTATTGGGCAAGAGAGAGAAGACGAGGAATTGAATACAGAACTTGGACTTGGCTTTTCGATATATAGATTGATTATGGATTTCGGATTGGACTGGTTGTCGTTTGTCCTGTGTCCTGTTATTATTATTTGTGTTGTTAGGGATCTGTGTCATGTGTGTTAGTTTAAGCTCAACAAAGAGTTGGGTTTTGTTAACCTTTTTGTATGTCTCCTTTGTTTTGAGCACTAGTGCAGCACTGTTAAATAAACACACTCATTCCTTGAACCCCGCCTGAAACCCTGGCAGTGTTGTACCTAACCCCCACACTGTCACATTATACTGCCTTGTTAATGGGAAATCTGAATGCTAATGCCGCAGTGAGTTATATCTGGTCAAATGTTAATAACATGTTTTGGGTGTTTAGTGTAAGCAGGCCTCCAAGGCCCCGGAGTCAACTCATATACTGTACATAGGGAATGGGGCCACAGGCACCAGCTCTTTGGCTTTCCCTCAGTCTCAATTCATTTCAGATGTTTAAAAGATATGTCAGCTAGTTTTTTTTTTTTTTTGTCTAGAATCCTGACTTATATTTTGACTTCTAACGCACTCCTTCTCTACTGTTTAATAGCAACTTAGAGAAGCTCCAGCAAGATAAGCTTAACAAAAGCTGATGTTTGTGTGTATTGTAATGGTAATATTGTAAATTATGATTATTTTCTTTTTCAGACTAGATACAGAGATTTATATAACTTTTTCAAATACCCAACTGCCTCAATGCAGTCATTCAAAGCCAATAAGGATTTTTTCTTACAAGTAATGCTTACTAATTTAACCCACTTTATGACAGGGGTCGTTCCCTTCTACAGAAACATGCTCCCAGTTACTGCAGTCTCCCTGCTAATTGGTGCTGGAAAGCAGTTTGACCCTTTGCTAATTATAAATGCCATTCTTTCACTCTAGATTTGCTTTATTTAGCATGGTTTAGCATGTAAGGGAAAATTCCTTAAATGTCAACAAGCTCTCTGAGTACAGATCAAAGCACATCTACTGTCATGTGCCTGTAACTGGCCCTGTGTTTAAAAAAAAAGACCATGCCATTTTTGCTCGAGTCCGAATAATGCAGTCCTTCATACACAAACTGCATCTTTATAACATCCTTTATCACCATCAACTCTGGATGCGGCACATTAAACAACATTCATGTCCTCCATGTATTGAAATACTGTGCTGTGGCTTATTCTGAATGTAAGCTATACAGGACACGTAGGCTGTCCTGTACTTCAGTAAATATTAGTCAACCACCTTTTCCTGTAGTTATAATATTTCTAATGTTTGATTAATTAAAACCACATTCAGATCAAGGCATTTACAGGAGGAGCAGTGAGTATTTAACTGCGCATGCCACATATAGTATTTTACTGCCTAAGCTGCCATCAATCTTGATTTTGCTGCTATACTTGGAGAATATGGAGAGGACATGGACATTTTGGAGGGGCAGGTTTGAATGATCTTTCTTGACAAGTAAGACATCTAACAGGACTCCAGATGCTATCAGAGCAGCAGGAAAGTTGCCCATTTGTAAATGACAGTTCTATAATCAACAATGAAGTCATCATGCAGCGTCACAAAGAAGTGCACACACCAACACATTCCAGAACAACCATTCATGGTGCCCCATGATATCTGAGGCCTAACAGGAATGGACACATTTAAAACAACCGTACAATTCCAACAGAAGGATCCAGAGCTTTTAGAAATTATAAGGTAGAATTACCTGAATTCGCAAAGTATGAGATGGTACTTTTATAAAAATGACATGGAAAGAATCTTGTAGGCATGTCCACCTTAAACATACTATTAATTTTCTAATTAAACTAAAGCTTTAACCTATCCACCAGTCACTGATTCCAGACCGAAGCACTCAACACAGTAGAGAACTGTGGTAAAGGGAAAGCTGCCGCCAGCTGACAGACTTGGAAATTGCAGATTATGTTTTCTTCCCTTTTTCTTTAATCCACGCTACAGTCGCCTACTTGGATCAGGTCTGTCATGCGGTGATCTGATTACTTACTAAACTGAACGTAACGTGTTTCCGAGGTCCTGCTGCGGATTCTGAATGGACGCTTGACAAGTCAGTATTTAGTGCAACACTTCATTGTGCATTAGAGAAGGGAAAAGCAATTTCTGCACTCAGTGAATACAGTGCTTAAACCACTGAAAGCTTAGGTGTACAAAGTCTCAGAAGAGTTTGTGTGTCTTTTCAATTGTCACCTGAAGCCTGAAAAAAGTCGATGTCCAGTTCAGTGAAGTGGAGAGTTTAGTGTAAATTAGAAGACCCAGTGGCTCATGAGGGCAAGATATCACTTCTGAAAAGAGAGCTTTCTCCTTTGGGCTTCTTAGTTTACCCTGACGCATTCATTAAGTGGGAGTGGCTATGTATACTTCTTGTTCTACTTTAGGAATGTACTTTGCAACTACTCGGGCTCCTCCAGCTGCTTGTTCTATGAAAACAATTTTTATTGACATGGTAGTAATTATATAAATTACAGGAAGATTAAATTACCTGATCAAAATTGTCATTTTCAGAACTTCTCGTAATACTTATATATTTTCAAGTTCTACCTTGGATTAAAGGAATGTCATTTTAAAGTGAATGATGTTTCCGCCAGTGTCTGCTATCAGCCAGTGAACAGTTTTCATCGTGCATTCATCTGTACAGTAAGTTGCATCTTGGGAGACGGTGTACAAGCAGCATTCGCCAGTCTTTACACAGGATACAGGGCAGTATTTCCCGAGCACTGACTGTAATTGTTTCTGAGAATGTGAATGAAACCCACGGGGCAGATCTCAGTCTAACATCTAAAGCCTCACCAGCATTATATTGCTTTTCATTTTTTATATTTCATGTTTGGTATTTTTTTCTCTTCTCACTTCATCATTTATTCTTGGTATTCTGTCATCATACAAATATCAGATACAGGGCCAGTTCATGTAGTGTAGTGTCACACACCTGACCTGACCTCTAGGTTACAGGGTAATTCAGTGTACTGCATGTGTCCAAAGGAATATTTGAACTGTGATTTATTTGATCCACCTAAAATATGATTTCTTTCTCCACTTTCTGCCTTCTCCCCTTGACACAGACTTCATTAGTAAACAGTTAGGGCTATATGCTGTGTATTTATTGTATTTGCCAGCTTTGAAGTTCATGTTATGATGACATTAATGCCATTACTATAATGACGCTAATGACTTTATCACACAGGAAGTCCCTGAGCTCTGTCTGTTGATGCGAATGGCATGCTTAGAGTACAGTATGTCCGGGAGCTACATCACCTCATACCTTGGTTAACCTGCTTCAGGAAAAGCAAAACATACTCTGTTGAAATTTTTGTTTTATTAAGTTATAATTCACATCAAATTTGAACTTGGTGTTTAACAAGTGAAGGGGTTGATGTTAAAATGATGGCAGTGTTGAAGGTGTTTCTCGGATCGTGAAGACAAACTCAAATCCTGATTCATTCTGGTGATAGAAGAGCTGAATTTCCTCAAACGATTGCTGCAGTGAGAATTGTCTGAATACATGGTGTTGGTTACGCCGAGGACTACCCATCTCCCATAGTTTCTGATTATGCTTTACTCCTCTCTGCTGTCCCTACCTGTCTTTTAAAGCTTTCATTAGTGTTGATAATCTATGTCTGTGTCTCAGTTAAATCATATCGATCCGATGATGAATCACTCATTCATTGGTAATTCCACAAATTCAACGGCAATGAAGCGATACAGAGCAATGCACCTGTCTGAGTCATTGACTCGCCTGTCAGTCTTCTGTAATGTAATGTAAAGAAACCTGTTGCATTCATTAAGTTGACTGCAAAGGGAAACGGGAAATATATTGTTTTTAATACTGTCCTTTCAAGTTTTTTTCCCCTTTCTTTTTTGTGAGTCAAATTTGTCAAATTCATATTGAAAATATATGTATTATAAACTGATATTCTGGGCAGCAAAATGTCATCAAACGATCATTCATGCTCATATTTTTCAAGGCTTAATTACAATATTGGAAACTGTGAAGAAACAAAGTGCTGTGATCGGCTGGAGGAACATTGTGCAATACCAAAGCAGGCAAAAGGTCTAGATGCATTCTCCTCTTGTGTTCGACAGGAGACAGATGGAGAGGACAGAATTGGGCTGACTGGAGAAGGAGACCGAGACTCCAAACCAGACACAGATACTCCAGAAGTACCTCCTCCTGGAGAAAGGACTCCCAAATGTCTAAACAAAGCCCTGGGGGGGCTCTCTTCAAGGTAGACCACAGCTTGCATGCTAAGCTCATTTTTCTTATTTACAAAAAGGTCTGTGTAGAGTCAAGTCTTGGACACAAGCAGTTTTTTGTGTGTATCAAACTATGTATTTTCTTTATCATTATTCATGTGTGGTACATTAAGATTTTGTGTGCTCTAATCCTCAAGGCAAACCAGGACAAGTAAACTTGCAACACTATGCAGAAATCATGAACATAGACTGGATTTTAAATATAAATAACTGCCTGTGGTATTCTTATTTGTTTTCCTGTTTTCAGGACCAAGGGAACTGTACTGTGCCTCCATGCTGCAGTGTTTTTCAATAACTTATGTATTATTTATGTGAAACAGTATTGGATTTGTGTCCATTCTTTGATTTCCGTATAATGGTAAATTACAGAATGGCTGGGTAGCCGGGCAGAGATTAAGGGATATCTATTAGTGTGCCTGTAATCCTTGTCAGCTTTGCTGCCAGGATTTACTGCCGTCCACTTCCTCTCCCTGCCAGAACTACATTCTAAAAGATTGTGCAAACTCTTCAATTTGAAAGCCTTAGAGTAGTATCCCAACAGTTTTTTAACTGAATAAAATTAACATTGTTCTTTTCTTTTTAATTTGACAAAGTATAAGCTTCTTTTACATGTTTGGAACTGTGCAAATAGGCAACCACTTTTTTTTCTTTTTTTTTAAACAAACTGCTTTATTCATTACTATCCTCCAAATCCTTCCCTTATCCCATAAAGAGATTCAGATAAACATGTTAGTGTGGTATAATGTTGTTGAAATAGAAAAATCAATAGCTGTTTTACTATATAACATTTGTACATTTATTAACCTTTCAGAGTTCAGTGGTACACATATGCTGGCTGTGTAATCAAACATGAATAAGAAGAAAGCTTTTTGCAACAACTGCAGACAGAATCCCTAATGTATTTCCTTTGATTTATGATGCTGTTAAAATGCTGTCAATGCAATGGGAGTTAACAAATATATGAGTGGAAAGATTGTGATAGGATGTATTAGAATCGTAGCAGTCTCAGAAATGAAAGAGATTTACAGCTAGCTTTATGTTCGGACTTCTGCCTTGTCCACATCAAAGTGAAGACAAACTTAAAAATCATAAACTTTTCAATAAAACTATTTGATTCACATTCTCCTGATTTTAACTGTGGGTAGATAAAGATGGAGCGACTAGGATTACAATTATGGTTAATAAACGTTCCAATTGACAGAATGGAGAAATGTCCTTAGTGTCATCTTTACATAAACATTGCATACGAGTGTTGTTTTGCATGTGTGGTTGGACACATAGTGATTATGGTATATATGTGGTACACATGTCTGCATGTCTCTGAAAGCATTTTTGTTTCTCTTGCAGATGGAAGAACTGGTGGATTCGAGGGATTTTAACATTAACAATGATTACTGGCTTTTTTCTAATCATCTCCTTAGGGCCTTTCATGCTAATACTAGTTGTAAGTTTTAACAGTTACTTTCTATTACCATGATGATTAATTTTAATTGAATGTATTTATTCTCTCCTTTATGCACATCAGAAATAAAGAAACAAAATGTAAAAGAATCAATAAACGTCATATAATTATCTTCATAATTAAGTAGCTATTTGCAGTTTCAATAAAAATTTGCTTTTTTCCCCATCACTTCTGTTTTTGCTGAATTAAGTCTGTAATCTCTAATGGTCCCAGAATTCAGACTGAAGCCTCCCTTCAGTCTTTTAACTTCTATAAACACGAATTGTGAATTTGCACGATAACAAAGGAATATGTTTTCATTACCCTATTGTTTTTATTTTATTTTAGGTCATGGGCATTCAGATCAAGTGTTTTCAGGAAATAATAACTATTGGGTACAGAGTTTATCACTCATACGACCTTCCGTGGTTCAGGACATTAAGCTGGTAAGGAAATAAACTTTTTAAGATAAAGATACAGTAGGGAGTCTCAGGAGTTGTATTTACGTGCTCCTTAAAAGGCTTTTAGCATTCTGCAGGTTTGATCTAGGGAAGCACTGGAAATTTGGTACAGAAGTCTAGACTGATGCTGTGATAATGCTACAGATCATGATGAAATTAATTTAAGACAATACCTCTGATACACTGACGGTTTGATCTTGCGAGGTGAATCTTCATTGCACATTGCTAATACAACAATGTTAGGAGAGCAACAGCTGTGTAAAGGAATACCATACTGTGTATCAGATTTTTTTCTATCGTGCTATGTAATGTCTTGTATGTTGAGCAGTTGTAGTTGAAAGAGCTACATGTGAAAGTACATGTTCATGTGAAGCAATTTTGCTTGTAGGTGATTATATTTATTTATCAGTTATATTTTTCAGAGTTTGAGGAAATCTGAAGCCTAGAGATGACAAAAAGTCTAGTTGATTGAACAGAGTTAATGCAGGGGTTGTTTAAAGTTTGATCTGCCACTCCATTGATTTCAGTAGAGTGGCAATTTAAGGATTACACACCCACTGGTTAAATTCAGTTCAATCAGGCTGAAGCCTAATAAATCCCGGGGATTATTTTGTGGTCGGAAGACAGACCATGCCGAGTTTAAGAGAGGGTGAGATTGAAAAGGTGAATTAACTGTCATCTCATTGCATGCCGAGTCAACTGTCAAGTGTGGAAATATATTTTCTCCAACAAAGTTTCTTAGCAAATTACTGAATTACTGAATTACTGAAGACCTCAACAAAAAATTATATCCAAAACAGAATGTGGTTCTGTATTTGGACTTTACACAATGCTGCTCTGATTTTGCCTGCAGGTATTTTCTGATTTGTGTGAATTACTTCTTCTACGGGGAAACTGTGGCAGACTACTTTGGTGCTCTGGTTCAAAGAGAGGAGCCCCTGCAATTTCTGGTTCGATATCACCGCTTCATTTCCTTTGCCCTTTACTTGGCAGGTAAGCAGGAGATTCACCGAATGGTCTCCCCTGTCAGCACTGTGACATCAGTTTAAAACACTCATGTCACTAGATTTAGAGGTAAATCTAAGGTGCAATTTGACAAATTAAACAAATCTGCAATACCCGTAGTTACAAAGTCTCCTGGTTGTTTTTTGGCTCTTTACCCTTGAGCTCTCTATTAACTCGGATAAATGTTTGTTTTAATGAATGTTCAGTCCATCAGGGCTAATTATTTTAAGATGGGAACTGAGTAGAAGCATACTCAGAATTAGTCTGGAAAACACGTTGAGGATCACAATTTAACCTTTATCACATGGTGTGGATAAGCAAGGGGTTGTGTGTGACACATGGATATATTAATTGTTTCTGATTAATAAGTCCACTGGGCAATACAATATTGAAAGTAATCTTATACGCACAGAAAGGAGGATATACACTCTGACTCTTGATTCTTAAGTTAGAGGTTAAACCAGAAGAAGCTGCCTCAATACGCTCAATGATCACTGAAAAATACCCCATGATGCATCACCTCTAGCTGTGACATGCCTGTTATTTTTAAGGTTCGTTTTTCACTTCCTCAGTTTGAGTTTGAAATGTATTCCATCTAATGCAGTCACTTTCAAGATGTCAGCTTGCATTTGTGTGAGGCTTGTACCTTGGCTCGAGGCCGCTGCCTGCTTGAAGTAACTCACAGCTGCTAGAGACAGGCCTTCCCCCAGACCGTGATACTGTAGCAGCACATGCGGCTAGTGTTTCTCCAGCACCAGCCAGAGACATCGGACAGACAGCAGCCTGGAATACGAGCTGACCTCTTATTATACCCGGATACTTCCTGCATTTGACCCGTGGAATCCGGGAATTGAGCTCAGTTGTCTGGTCTCTGGGGGACTGGTCATAATGCTCAGGTCTACTAAATGTTCCCTGTACAACAGTGTATTTATTATCTGGGAGTGCAAAACCCAAATGTTCTCAGGTTTGCATCTTGCACAGTGTACTATCAACTGTAAGTGTAAAATGTATTTATAGATCTGTTATTTATTTTTTCAAATTAACCGAAACATTGTTGCTTAGTTCAATCTCAGGATGTCCTGCACCAGTACAGATGAAAACACCTGAAGCATACAAGTGAAGGACACACTAGTGATAGTTTATTTGTGAAAAAAATATTATTTGAAGTACTAAACTAAAGTACTAAACCCAATATCATACCAGGATGAAAGAATAAAGCTTGATGTAAATCAATTCAAGGAGAGATTTATATTGCTATGGGGCATTGGGATTTTGTTACAGCTGATTGCTGAGAAAACATTGACAGCCGTTTATTTGAACAGAAGAGAACTAGCTCCTGGCTTTGTTAACTGCATCTATAATACTAGAGAGCATACAGATGTTTCCCAAATTGCTCGATTCATTATGGTGTGCAAAATAAGGCATCTACTAACTTCTTTAATTAATTTTAAATGTAATAGAGTCTAATAAACATATTTTTGCTTCATATATATATTCCAGTCTTCTACAATGGACTCATGTATACCACACCTATGCTCTTGGGTTCACACCTCCCTGCATTTACACAGTCTCCTCTGCCTGTTGAAGTACTGTCCTTATAAACATCTTTCAAAAGTGATTTTAAACATGCTGGGCAAAAAGGGATATGGAACCTTGTGTGAAAATTGTTGTTGTTTTTTGTCATGATAGGAAAACTGACTGCATGTTGTTTACTTTTCCAGGTTTCTGCATGTTTGTACTGAGTTTAGTGAAGAAACATTACCGCCTGCAGTTTTACATGGTGTGTATCAGCGATGTAACCGCAAGTACTAACCCGTCACAATAGAGTGCATTTGAAGCCAGTCTAACAAATGACCACACTTAGACTTAATGTCATTAGATTGATGTGCCATCAATCCATCCATCCATCACATTCTGTAGCTGAAAAAAAAAAAGACCATGTGAACTGTCAGTGAAATCTCCTTCCCTTTTTCTATACTCTTTCTAAGCAGGATTTTTAATATTTGAGATCAAATATATTCTTAAACATAACTCAACATTTAGGGCATTTGATGGGTTTAATTAAATTTAGAAGTATTACTTTAATACCCCACCGTCCATATAGACAAATCCCACTGTTATGGATTCTACAGGAATTAAAACACATACACAGAAAAGTGGACACAACCAGCAATATGTATATATTCCATTACAGAAGGGTAGTAATTCTGCAATTCACAGAGAAACTTGATTCAAACTGCTAAATTTCAGATGAGCTCAAGTAATAAGTCATATTATTAATTTTGTATGTAATCATTTCTTATACTTGTTATGGGACTTAGGTCATTTTTCCATTTGGGGTGTTTTCCCCTGTATGAGTTTTTTCTTCTTCTGTGTAGATGATCGACCATGCAATTTTGCCCTGTGGGACTGGAGAGCAAGCAATTAGATTTATTCTTGCTCAGACGTGCTTGTTTAGCTCATTATACATGTAGATGGCTTAAAACATTGTGCCATTATACTAAAACCTGTACCTTATGCCCAAACAAGAACCATAGCCTGTTTAAAAAACATTCCACTGTTGAACCTGTGCTGTAGTACACAGTATAGCATTAAGGTTAGAAGTCCTATTGTCCCAATAATTGCGAAGGATGCCAGTACATTTACTGGAGTGTGCATTTTTGCTTTTACAATTTAAGTATTGTAACAGCTGTTTGTTATAAGCTTGGTAAATTAATTTGGTTTATACATACCTATTGTTGAAAATACAATTCTGCTTTATTTTACAGCAGCATGCATTAAGTTATATTCCATTTTCTTAATTAGTTTTTCTATTTCAAGATAGGATAGAATCAATTTACTTTGTAATATCCACCATGCTATTAAAATACATCTGCTCCTATTATATCTATGTTGGATTTACTGTCTGCACATCTTTTTGAATTATGTGTTTGATAGTGTATATGTGGCTATTTTTGTCTGTCAAATATCATCATGTATTCCTCTTTGCGTTTGCAGTTTGCATGGACACATGTGACACTGTTGATTGTGGTCACACAGTCACACCTTGTCATTCAAAACCTGTTTGAAGGAATGATCTGGTAAGGAGGAATCAGTATCTCAATACACTTGTCAGCTGAACGGTTCTGTACAAACTGTTGATTAATTTAGCTGTTGTGGAAGAATATAACATGAAATCAGTTTAATTTCAAAGACAGAGAAGAGAAGCGAGGTGTGCAGTGAATCAGTCATCCCAGTGGTTTTATATTAATCATGACTGTTGTATTATTTCAAACTTAATTATTCAGTTATCCTGAGGAAAAAACATTCTCCAATCTGTCTTTTTTGTTTTGTTTATAGGTTTATTGTTCCAATATCTATTGTGATCTGCAATGACATAATGGCTTACCTGTTTGGTTTCTTCTTTGGACGAACACCTTTAATTAAGGTAATAATGAGGTTTCTTACAGTTTCTATATGATTATCTATGTGTTAAAGGAATTAACTGCATTTGTATAGTATCTATACCATAGATAAACAGTATGTTGCTAATGAGAAACAATGAGAGTTCAAGTAGCTTGTGAGGCATTCGTTTGGGATTTGGCTCTGGGAAAAGTATTATTAGCAAATGGTTACAGGCATGTTATTTTTGGGATGGGGACTACAGTACTCTGAGCTGCCTGCAACATTGGCCAGGCAGAAGCTAAAGCATTGTGGAAGAACTGCAGTGATGTTGTGACAGCTTCAAAAGCTATAGTACACTGCTTCTTGAGAAATGTTTAATCCTGAAGTGTCGTTTCAGCTGTCTCCAAAGAAGACCTGGGAAGGCTTCATCGGAGGGTTCTTCTCCACCGTTGTGTTTGGATACATAGTAAGTGGAATCTGTATTTTCCATGTGACCATAGGTGAAATGAGAATAAACGTTTGCAGCAGGCTTGTTTAGTAGGACTGGCATGTCTGTTTTAAAGCAATGCCAGTCCTTCTAAATGCATTCAGAAGGTCGATATTGACAAAAAGTGTAACTGAACACCTGCTTACAGAGAGACACTTATGACGCACATTCGTATACGTTTTGTAGTATTGAGAAGGCATCATCTTCCTCAGATTTCAACACCTATGTTCAAACAACCCATGTTGCCCTAGTACACAAAAGATTAGTTGTGCATCATTTCACTTTAATTTCACTTTTAATGTTATCTATTCACAGCTATGACCTTATCTTCTCTTGTTTGCAGTTTGCGTACCTTTTGGCTCAGTACAAATACTTTGTGTGCCCTGTGGAGTATAACAGCGAGACTAACAGTTTTGCTGTAGAGTGTGACCCCTCAGAGCTGTTTGTGATGCAGGAGTACACCCTTCCCTCAGTAATGCAGACTGTCCTGAGATTGGTAAGGATGGATTTATTAGTCCAGGTTGGATATGACAATATTGCATCCTATTTGTTTTACCATGCTTTCTAATCAGCGTTCAAAGTGGATGGCCAAGGGTCCGTGTTTTCACTGTGTATAATATAAACAATTGTGAAAAATGAGTGCTCCAGAAAGTCAGATAAAGACAGATTCAGTGCTTTTATTCTTTTTAACGTGCATTACAGAGCAAAACCACTGCCCATTGTGCCCCCAGGCATCACATTGAACAAACCGTCTAATGATTGCAGATAGAGTTACAAATCTGCAGCAAGCAGTAAGGCTTATCATTTAAATGAGGGACTTGTACGGTTTATTTTTGTAGGTTAATGGTGAACAGTATTTCATGTGATGGTAAAATGATACTACTTGTATACAGCACAGTCACTGTCAATTACAAACGAAACGCCAGAGATTTCATGCTACATTGATCAGATACTGACGTTGGGGTGTATTACTAGTTGATAATGGGCCTGAAATGACATGCCAATACATTATATAATTAAAGATCTATTGACAAGTGAGCTGAGGCACGAATGTCCAACTGAGTAATGGAGATATTTCTGTGTATGTATATTTGTTTCCCCTGTGATGTTTTGTATAAAATATTAATGTATATTTTAGTTTGTTTAACTTTAGGACTATTATGGCTGCTTAAATATGATAACAGAAGAGGAACCTGATGGAGAGATTTACCGTCTGTCCTCTGTGTCTTTCTTTACAGAAAACCATGAATCTGTACCCCTTTCAGATCCACAGCATCGCACTTTCCACTTTTGCATCACTGATAGGACCATTCGGTGGTTTCTTTGCCAGTGGATTCAAAAGAGCTTTTAAAATCAAAGTAAGTGGAGGACTTCTCAAGGAGAATTATTCAGATCGTTCAATGGGCAGACTGTAGAGACATGGAGCTTGCAGGGATTTTCTTTGAGGATGGGGGATTGAGATGTTTTAGCCATAACAATTACATTACTTGATAAATAACCATCATTCAGTTAGGTTATTGATTATAATAGTGTCAGTTAAAGACAAAACTACTTAAAACGACATAAATGGATGCTAATGTTTTTGTCACTCTTTGAAAAAGGATTTTGCAGACACCATCCCCGGACACGGGGGCATTGTGGATCGCTTTGATTGTCAGTACCTGATGGCCACCTTTGTTCATGTGTACATTACCAGCTTTATCAGGTAACTGAACTGAAAGCATTAGACAGTACTTTCCTTTTCTCATTCTTTGTAATGCTTTAGTCATTTCAACTTCCTTAACAGATGTGGTAATAATAGTCCCTGCTAACGATTTGGAGCGATACTGGGGTATTTTATCACTGGTTAGACTGTGTTGAAGGAATCGGTAGTGATCCTCCTCAGCAGTGCTAGTGGTGTGCACGGTTCCCCTCTTGGGGACGCAGGTCGTACAGGCAACCTGCTGTTTACTGCAGCACCAACCTCTCTACCCTCTTAGTGTCCTCGAGTGGATGTAGGACCCACAGGAACTGTAATAATTAGTAATGCGATATCCTTCTCAAGTGAGAGAGGTTATTTATTTAATATATTTTATATTTTATATAATTGTTTTGTGAATGAAGTGGATGTTTCCTGTTTCTCAGTGTGATGCCTGTGTGAATCTATAATAATTTGGAGTAGACTGTTAGTAGACTACATAACTTTGAATCACAACTGATATTATGTTTTTATATATATTAAACTTGTTTCTGTAACTCAGCTGAGCTATGTAGTGTGTCACACTCTGCAGTAGGTGAAATGCTATAAATTCTGCTTCCTTCCTTTAAGGGGACCCAACCCCAGTAAAGTGTTACAGCAACTACTGGTCCTCCAACCTGAACAGCAGCTGAGCATCTTCAACACACTGAAATATCACCTGAAGGAGAGGGGCATGATTCCCAAAGCAGTTGAAGGACAGTAAAGACTGACAATACTTTCTGCTTCTCCAACATCACAATAAACAAACCCTGCTAAAGCAGAAATCTCCTCCGGTAGCTGCAGAGCATTGAAGGCCAGGATTTTCAGAAGAATGCTTATCCTTGTGTCATCACCACGAAACATGACTACATTATACATCATGAGGTATCCTGATAACATGATCAGCCATCGTGCTGCCTTGGGTATTGCATGACTACATGAGGACTGGTTCACCTGCAGAAGGAAAGCGATTTAACAAGCTTTGCAACTCTGAAGATTTTAAAATGTCTTCCTAAGAACGATGTAAGCACACAGTCACTGAATGTATGGTTTGAATATAGAGGTTATTTTGTGAAGCTGCTTTCATTATCAAATATTGCACTGAACCTAATTTAAGTAGGGGAAGGTACAACATTTTAGTAGTAGTGCCCTCTGCAGAACTTAATAATATAATTATATTTAGATGTGAATATCTGGTTAAGAAGCTTGGATATTTTACTGTTCTGTTCTCCTGGGATACCTTGACCAACAGTAGATAACAATGATCCAGATATCAAGATTTTATATTTTTCTCTGTAAGTAGAATATGATTTTTAGATTACTGTGGTCTTAATGTTGAAAATTGAGCGTAAAAGCATCAAAATATAGGTAAGTACTTTTAGTACTGTTATGGCTGCTTAAAGAGATAATACTTAACCTCTTCCCTTCTCCATCACAACTATAAAATGTACAGTGAGGCGATGCTGTTAGACTAGCGCAGAAGCCGTCTCCACACGCTGCAGGTGACCAGTTGAAGTTGTCTGCAGCAGGCATGGCAGTAGATACTGTAGATTCAAATTAATATAGTACTGGCTATTGTATACGAGTGTGTGTGTGTGTGTGTGTATATATCTATATATCTATATATATATAGATATATACACACACACACACAATTATAATAAGTATGTGAGTTGGCTAATAAATTATAGGACATGGAAAAATGTTATGCAAAAAAGGTGAATGGGATTTATTTTATTTTATAGTTTGTATAGCATGGATAAAATCCATTTAGTTGAAATGTTGGAAGGATTATATATGCACAAATAGTTGTCTGGTTACTGGAGCATGGCAACTCATAGGACTGTATAGGGTTGCTCATATGGAAATTGAATGATGTTCGTTTACTTTCCAGTAAACCAAATATTTAAATTGCACTTTAATTAAGTGTATTAATTATTGCTTTTACCATACTTGGAATCCCTCCAGAGATAATAGTGTTTGCCAGCCAGCTTCCAACACTAATCTTGTATGTTCATATATCTTTTCCCTCTCTCTGAACGGAAAAGTGTTTTACATTACAGTGTTTAAAAAAAGAATAATCCTTTGATGCTTTTAAAAGAATGAGGGATTTCCATTAGATATTACAATCGTGTAACTTGTAAATGTATTTAAGTTCTGTTAGAAAGAGAACTGGGATCCTTTGGCAACCTATTACTCATGTGCTGGAGCAACAACAGAAACATTTGTCTTTAAACTGACAAGCAGGATCACATTCTGCAGTGACAGATAGTTAATTTACCAAAGTGCTGTCTGTTTTAAGTCTGATTTTCTCATGTATCTTTAACAGAGATATAAATGATTTGAACAAAACTAATTCTCAACAGATGTTACCCAGAAGGCTTCAGATCTCACCAGCAGTCTCCCAATATTGAATGTACAATTGAAAGAGTGTTGTTTTTGTTAGAAGCAACTCTTACTTAAGTGTACATTAGTTCATATAAACTAATGAAAATGTGATTACTCTTGTTTTGAGGAAATGGTCATATACTATGTCAAATTATGCAAGGACAGAGCTACATAACAGGACAGAGCTACATATTTGCAAGTTTCTTTTTACAGAAGGAGACGTGTGGGCAAGAAATCTTTAACATGGGCTATTTTGGTTGAATTGAAAAGTCTAAATTGTTTGTCTTAGAAAACAAAACAAAAAAGCAAAAAGGAAGTATTGGCTGTAGTTCCTGGTTGCGCAGCTGATTAGATAATTCTTTGTTAAATATAAAAAATGTAATAAGTTGAATTGTATTAATGTTTTATAGAGGTTTAAGTGCATGTCTTTCCAAAGAGAAAATAGAATTGGTGGATTTTGGGACCAGAAAAGCTGTATTTATATTTTTGAGGCATACAAACGTAATCATTCAAAGGCTTCCACCAAAATATTTATTCACAGGTGTACAAAAATATATACATTTCTCTCTCTCTCTCTCTCTCTCTCTTTTTCCCCAATACCTTTGGTTTACATATTCATTAATCAAGCTATATTTTCTTAGCGAGCATTTGTGCTATGAACAGTCTAAAAGACTAACATTGTACTTGAAAGTGTGAGAAGTGCAATTTAACATTTTATATTTTACTTTATTTTATTTATTTGTTGTACATTAGTAGGTGGTTCAGAATAGCTAGGGTGTGAGTGGGTGAGAATAAGAGTTTAAATTGCACTGTAGTGAAAAAATGAACATGAAAATGTATGTTCTTTCTAATTTATGTGACTTTACATTTTATACTATCTTGTGAGATTAGGTACCAGGTTGGCAAAATGAAAGGCTTACTACAGTGATTGGAGTGCTCCTTTATTAATAAAACATGTTGATTCGCCTCTAGATTTTCCTCTTTCAAAATGAAAAAATACATTCTAAACCATGGATTTACCCTGAAGGTCATGGCTTGAGTAGATGATGAAGAATGATTTAAGCTATTTGAGTATGACATTGATCAACACTTCCGTAGAACTGCACAGATAAAAGAATGTAGTTAAATGTCAGTCACAGTTGGTCAGAAATAAAACGCTGAGATCTGAAGTGATGAGATTAGTCATTACGCTCTGGAATGGGTCATCACAATGCTAAACGAGAGTAAGAGGCCATTTGCCCCGTGCTACGAGCAATTCTAAGCATAGTGTTGCATAATATCATTTCAGTGTTTACAATTGATCATTTATTTTATCTAGGAAATCTGATTTCAGCATGCTTCCTTAATAATGATGGATTGTCATCCAGGTGTTTTGCCGGCAGTAAACTTAAGCCTGGAAGTCAATATTTCTTGTCCTTTTCTTAACTCTAGTCTACCAGTGACAAAAAGCTGAAAGGCTATTAAACCATAGCTAACTAGAAGCGATCTCTGTCAAGTTTAAACAGACCCTGCACTTTGTTATTGAGAGCTCCAGTGGTATAAATCTCTATTGGGAGATTGTTAGTTGTTAAATAGATAACAATTTACACTGTGCAGTGGAGTAAATACTCACTAATTCTGATGCTAACTCCGTCTCTTGCTTTTCCGTCTCCAGGAGAGCAGATTGGCAATTTCTAACGGTTTCTGTGCAGTGGAAAGTCAGCCTCAATAGTAAGAGCTTTCTCGCAAAAATGTCTCCCTCAAAACAGCATAGCCAGTAGTTTACCTAACGATGCCTTTCACGGTTTCCTGCCTGCCGGAAGAACCAAAAAACGACAAAGAACAAGTTTAAATGATTGCTTGAAGTTCTGACTAAAGAAGCATAGTTGTTATTTTATCTTTTACTTATGATATATATATTTTTTTCATTGTGGTGGTGATATTTTTTTTAATGTACTTTTTATTTATTTGACAAATTAAAGGAGAGATTGCTAAAATACAACTGTTCCTCTTTTCTTAAAATATTAGATACATGGTAAAATATATAAATGCTAATTTCTTTAAAAAATATGATGGTTATGATTCAGATATCATAATTATTCACGTCTCCGATGCGTCTCTCTCCCCTGACCTTGGTAACCAGATTTAATAACCGCTCCCATGTGACCTGAGAGGAGAAGCACAGCAGCTGCACACGACACTCCCTGACGTCTCTGTTAAGAGCAGGAAATGTGTAGAATGCAGAGCTAGTTTAGAGGTACGTTTCCATTACAATTTCAGTTTGGTTCTCATTATTTAAATGATCTTCCAGGGCAGTATAGCTTTTAGTGGATTGTTGATCTTGTTTCTCCATGTTGTTTTAACGAGACAGATAGCTGTACATGGATGTTCTTTAATCACATCCTTCCTCTGGGTCTGATTGGAGGTCCACTATTGAATCCCACCCTTCCTTCCAGCTATCGAGTGGCTCACACAAAAAGATCCATCTATCACTGGATCTTAACTCTGAAACGTGCTCATCGAGTCTAAATGAACATGAAGTTTAGGGCTTGTGGGCTGATCAAGCCAAGCGTTTTAATGTCCTGTGGTTAGACAAACTGTCACACTGCATTTCACCATATGCCTTGTGTACTTTTCTCCCTCCCCATGCAGCCCCAGTGAAGGTGAATATTTGTCACGAATACCTTGCTGATAGCCTCAAGGAAGTGAAAAGGGCATCCATTACACTACAGATTTGCATATTAACTTATTACACATTTTGTCTAGCAATAAGAATGTACAAATACTGGCATCCAAGACGGTCATTATACATTACATATCGTAACCTATAATTCCATACAGCATAATCAAAAGTGCTCCTTCAGTGAATTAGAGTGGAGAAGACCAGCTTCTTAAAACAGTACTCTAGCCTACACAAATAACCCCTTTTATGGCTTATGGTGAACCCAATTTACTGTGTTAAATGTAAAAACTATATATATATATATATATATATATATATATATATATATATATATATATATATATAATTCCAACCTGTGTCAAAAATATACTTTGTAACACACCATCTTGTATTGCATGTGTTTGAATTTGCAAAGCTACAGTAAAAAGCAAACTGCCAAATTTATTGTGAAACCAGCTAATGACATTTTTTAAATGTTTGTTTCACAATGGATTAAACATGGGGAAAGAGCTGTGTCTTTGTGCAGAAAACCTTATGACCTATAGGACAAATACTTGAAGTAATGGAAAAACTGCCGTTTCAAGTTGTTTGCAGTAAAAAAAAAAAAAAAAAAAAACAGATTCAACTGGCAAGTGCTCTGAGCGATGTTATTGAACACACTGGCAGGTGTGTGTAGTTTCATACAGGCCTTGTCAATTCGGCCTTTGATGGGTTGGGTAGGCAACCTAGTTTGGCGTCTCGGTTCAGTGCAGGTCAGCCTTTCCTCAAACTGCTGAGATAGTGTGGAAAATTCCATTGGCCACACTGCAATGCATCAGCCTCCCTTCTCACAGTGAAGCGCTCAGGCCCCCGTCCCGCTTATGAACAGAATGTGAGTCACTTCGTTTTCTGAGTTGAAATGCAAGCAAACGTTTTAATCGCAGACAAGTTCATTACATCATGTTTATTTGTTCCGTGTTGTGGTTTAAATTAACATCTTAATTGATGACTAATGCCCCACTTTGAAATAAAAGGGAGGTTAATTTATCTTTATCAAAGTAGCACTGCTTGTTGTAAACAAAGCAATCCATACATAACAACCTAGTGTTTAACAGTCTTTTATGAAGTTAAATTTACATCTTTATAATCTGTCTTATTACAAAGGAATCTGCTTTTTTCCATCAATTATTATTATTATTATTAATCTATGAATAGAAGTGGCTTTATTAGATGTGGACTGTAGATGACTTAAAATGTAAAGCTGGAAATGTTGTGCACAACTAATTCATAAAATACAAATAAAGCAGATTAAAAAAGGCTTGGACAGTATTGATAGTACAGGGATAGTGTTTATGAACTGACGCGGCTATTTTAAGCACCATTGTAAGTGTTTAAATGTCACTTTTTACTGCGCCATCAGATGAATATGGATGCCAAGATTTCCCTAAAGAAATGCAAATGGTCAAATAAATAGAAATCCAAAAATGTATTCTTTGTGGAAAAAACAGCATGAGATTTATCTCAATACTCTAGGTTTTCCTTACTACTTCTGATTTAATAACAGACCAGCCTAATATCATTATTATACAGAATAAATCAAACTACATTGATGCTAAAAATCTTTTGACTACTTTTCTGCATCTTTCATGTGTCAAGTGCGTTCATGTTTTAGTGTTATACACGTAGAACAAACGAAAATATACTGTTAAGTATCAACTAATGGCAAGCAATGCATGTGATTTTTAATATGTTATTGCAGCATATGTGCAGATGTAAACAAAACTCACACATTGTTTTGCAGTGATATGGTGGAAACAGCTTTAGAGAGTTTATTCACAAAAAGATGCAAAACAAAACATCTTATCTAGGACAGCACATTGGTAACAGTGAAGATCGTTGCATGATTCCTATAGGTTTCATTTGACTTTCTTTCGTATAGGCAGAGGTCATGTAACTGCATTTAGCCTTAAAGCAAAGCAATTAAGAAAAGTACATTTCTGGGAAAAACAAACAAAATTGTTTATTGCTTCCTAACCAGCTGCAACCTGGAAAATTTAATGGTTGTTTAAACCGTAATACTAATGTATTAAATATAATATAATTCAACCTAACATCTTCTCTGGAAGCTTGAGGTAAACTGAAATGTACAAAGTAAAATGTCTTGAATACATACGATCAACAGTGCCATCTAGTGCAAAACAAAAAAAGACCAGTCATTTGGTCATACTGTCTGTAACTATAATCATTATCCAGTTTGTATGGAGCTCAACAGTTTACAGCAAATTATACAAGTAACTCCCAAACTTTTCTTTTGGTGATTTGCTAAAAATGAGTTGATTGTATAAAGTTGAAATGTAGAAACAACAAAGATTAATGCTTTTCACAGAAATAAGGCTTTTCACTGGGTAACGATGATTACAAATGTCAGAAGACAGGTTCCCACACTAAGATGAAGTGAAGGGACATTTCAGTAGCATCAGAAATCCTCTGAAGGTTCTTGCACGCACAGGGGATGCTGCACATAAAAGCAATAGCATCCATACATCTATAAAAACAGTGACCAGACTGAGGAACCTACTGGTACGGACAAATATTAAAGTGCATAAATATTTCCTTTTGTTCCATACAAAAGAAGTGCAAATAAAGAAGTGGCATTCCAAGTTCCACGTTCCAAGTTAAACATTTGTTTCTACATGTCAGAGGAACATGTTATAATGGACATGTTATCGAAGTAGAGAATCTCTCTCTGGTTTCTTACACTTAGTATTCTTCAAGTAGTCAGAGGATGTGTTTACATCTCTGTATTAGAATCCTAAAAAGAAACCTACACACAAATTCCAGACTCGAAAAAATATACCTTCATCCTGACGTATATCATTATTTATATTCCTACAGATTACATTAACATTCTGGTGGTTTGATTTCATATTCATGTGCAAGATACAAACACAATAATGTTCACTCTTTTCTATCCACTTTGAAATAAGCAATGTTCCCACAGATTGACGGGCAACTCGGTAAATAATCACAATGTTTTACCTCAGTGCGAACAAACGGAAGAGTATTACTCAGATCGCTTCTCACAGAGTGTCAGTAAATCTAGTCATTGATACTTCAGACAAAGGATCCTACTAATGCACTGCCATGTATTAGCAGCAGACCTGCAAGATTGGTTATGAGAAAAAGCTTTTCCAATCAACCATGGCAATTAGGTTACTAGACCTGAAAAGCGATTATAGAATACAATTCATGATTTAGTATTTTATTTCAGTTTTCTCAGGATAATATTCTTTTCATGGCAGTTTAAACAGCTTTACCTCTTAGGGTAGGAATGCTTTTCAAATGAGATAAAACTGTTTGGGTTAGCATGCACTTGAAAAGCGCCTCATCACCTTTAAGCAGAGCAATGTGCACAAATATGGACGGATTCTACTTATTCCTGATTCGGAGCCACAGCGCAGCCACGCCCTCCTTGAAACTTACTTACACACGCTTCCATGAACCATTCCAGTTAGGTTAACTGCACATAATACACAAGCTGCATCTCCTAAATATATGGCCATCAAACATCGTCCTTGAGTGAAAGTCAGCCCTCAGAGCGGCTTAATAGAAGAGCAATCGAAAAGGAAAGCTGCGGACAATAACAGTTGACATCTAACTAAAGAATCAATATGTGTAACACACCAGCTGCGTGGCTTTAAAAGCGACGCAGCACCCCGAAAGGCGTAGCCGCTTGAAGATGACAGAGGTGCCCGTCTCCATTTTGCCTCCTAACCCACGATGCCAGTGCTAAGATGGCACATCATTGAAAGGCAGTCTGGTGTCGTCCTCCTCCAGCGCGTTATGAGAAGGCTTGGCGGGACAGAAAGCCCACCTCAGGAGGGCTAAGGTAATCCTGACGAGGATGCGGAGGGCGAGGAAAGCGAAGGGCACGCCGATTTCCATGAGGTGGAAGATGGGGGCGCTGAACTGGCTCAGGATGCACGTAATGAAGAAGGTGCATAGGGCGACGCAGGGGTACAGGGAGAGCTTGGCGAACATGAAGGCGTGCTCCTTGCCTCCGTACCTCACATAAGGGTGCAGGGTCTCCCTCTCGTTGAAGAGTGCCACCACCCAAATGGCCAACTGGAAGATGCCCGCGAAGAAGATGATGACGCAGCTGATCTGGATGGCCTCCAGCTCGTTGCGGGACTTCTCCGCAAACTCGTGCGTCAGCTGGTAGGCCAGAGGCAGGCCGCCCACGAAGGCCAGGGAGAAGGTGTTGAGCAGGCCCATGAACCGCGTCGCCTTGGTCACGTGGAGGAACAGGGAGTGGTGGACAAACCACAGCAGGCCCACCGTCACAAAGGAGCCGAAGTATGCCAGGTACTCTGGGCCAAAATTTTGCAGGGCTTCAATCAGGCTGCCGTGGAATTTCTCCTGCACCTCCCTGGGTTCAGGTACGTTGTCCTCACTGCGAACACAAGACAGCAGGTAGAATAAAAACATGACATGAGAAAAACAGGGTTTCATTCCTTGCGGGACTCAGTGAAAGTGAGTCTTGTTTTACATTTTGAGGTGCTTACCATATGTCAAGAATTAAAAGTGTTGCCACAATAGCGTATACACCATCGCTGAAGGCCTCTATGCGCTCCTTGCTGAGCGGCTCTTTGGGATGGTATGTGTAGTACAGCATGCTCTCTGGCGGCTCCTCCAGCTGGCCTGTGCAATAGCGCACACACACAAACAGTGTGTTATCAAGGGCCAGATAAGCAATACTCTGACTTACCACAGTGCATATCAGCATGCAAATGGTTATCAACGATGAACGAGAGATCTGAGATTCAAACTCACCTAGTGCTTGAATGCGACACCATTTCAAAGACTGGGAGATGTATGGGAGGAAGATGACCAATGCCAGAAGAGCATATGACTGGAAGAGAAATCCAGAGACACTGATCAAGAACTAAAATATCCCAATAAATAATTCAATCAAACAGACAGTGGGCAAATATTCTTACCCTGCAATTCACTGTGGAAGCCTATTTATAGGATTATAAACAACCATTAAATCAAACTTTAGTTTCCATAAACATACTTCTGTGTTCTGTGTACATAATACTACTACACAGTTTGATTAATCTTTGGCATCATTTTGTTTGGAGCAACACAACCAGTTCTTATAAGTACATTAAAAATCTAGGATATGGCGGTTTCGAAAGTACATACACCGATCAGCCATAACATTATGACCACCTGTCTAATATTGTGTAGGTCCCAAAACAGCCCTGACCCGTCGAGGCATGGACTCCACTAGACCTCTGAAGGTGTGCTGTGGTATCTGGCGCCAAGACGTTAGCAGCAGATCCTTTAAGTCCTGTAAGTTGCGAGGTGGGGCCTCCATGGATCGGACTTGTTTGTCCAGCACATCCCACAGATGCTCGACTGGATTGAGATGAGGCCAAGTCAACACCTTGAACTCGTGATTCATCAGACCAGGCCAACTTCTGCCATTGATCCGTGGTCCAGTTCTGATGCTCACGTGCCCATTGTAGGTGCTTTAGGCAGTGGACAGGGGTCAGCATGGGCACACTGACTAGTCTGCGGCTACGCAGCCCCATACGCAACAAACTGCGATGCACTGTGTGTTCTGACACCTTTCTATCAGAACCAGCATGAACTTCTTCAGCAATTTGAACTACAGTAGCTCGTCTGTTGGATCGGACCACACGGGCCAGCCTTCACTGCCCACGTGCATCAATGAGCCTTGGCCGCCCGTAACCCTGTTGCCGGTTCACGGCTTTTCCTTCCTTGGACCACTTTTGATAGGTACTGACCACTGCAGACCGGGAACACCCCACAAGAGCTGCAGTTTTGGAGATGCTCTGACCCAGTCGTCTAGCCATCACAAGTTGGCCCGTGTCAAAGTCGCTCAGATCCTTACGCTGCCCATTTTTTCTGCTTCTAACACATCAACTTTGAGGACAAAATGTTCACTTGCTGCCTAATATATCCCACCCACTGACAGGTGCCATGATAACGAGATCATCAGTGTTATTCACTTCACCTGTCAGTGGTCATAATGATATGGCTGATCGGTGTATAAAATGCTTCCTGAAATATCATAAACAAATGGATTGAAAAGGATACTTACCAGAGGGAAGAAGATAAAAGAAAAGATGCCAGCAAAAAAGCAGAACAACGGGACTCTTAAAATAACTTTTAAGATGTGTCGTTTGTAGTAAGTGCGGTTTTCCGAGATCTGTATTTCATTACTCAGCAGGTAAGGTCGACTAAACCCATACAAAACAATCACAGCCTGCCAGGAAAAGGAGAGAGTGACAATATAAATACATCTCTATAAAGCAATGATTTGAAAATATCAATTCTTACTATCACTTGAGAAAAACAAACTAAAATGTTTCCACTCTTATTTCTTTTTCACATGGATGTTAACCTTTCTTGACTTACTGCTTTATTCAACATGCTTATACCATATACGGCCCAACAGAATAAAGACATGTTGCCTTACCTGTATCAGACCAATCACTATAGCGCAAGCACAAAACAGCAGAATGCCAAGTGTGTTTTCTGGGAAAGTTGCCATCAAGGAGAACTGTAACGGATACAATAAAACCAAGTCTCCATTGCAGCTCAAAAACAGTACCACAGTGCCATTACAAAGCGGTAACTACTGACTTCAGTAGTTGTGACTGATAACATTATTCTTTATGATGAGATTATAGATTACATTTAAAGATGAGAAATTAGCTCATCATTGCTGAGAACTGACCGACACCATTAGGGATCACAGGTTAATAAAGAAACATAGAAAAATGCAGGGATGCTCATGAACCCATCAAATAATTCTAGCTCCTCTCCCGTTGTCAGTTTTTGCTGAATGAAAACCAATAGGTTGTCCAAGTAAATGGTCATTGAACTTTGGAAACTGAATTGGTTTATAAGTTAAATTCCCCCCTCTGTGCAATATGAATGGAACAGCCTGTTATAACCAGGACTTCAAAGTGAGTGGATACAAGGTTTTCTTTTTCATTTCTAGACAACCACTGTCTGCCTTTCATGTCATCTACATCAGCTAGAGCACTGATTTATATTCCAGTTATCATTAAATTATAATATTCAACATCACAGTTTGTTTTTTGGAGAGCGAGATAACTAAAGTATTATTCTCCTTCTAAGAGGACAGACTTCCAAATCACAAAGAAATTGTTGCTCGGGCACCAATTGTCATTGATTTCAACCTCTTGCCTATATTCTAAATATCTGTAATTTCATGAACACCATTCCTAGGCATTTTCACTGGCATAGGAACATGAATCCCCCCCTCCAGAACAGTAGACAGACGACAAATTCATACTTACAGTATAAGGGAGAAAGGTAATTAACATCATGCATGCCTAGAAAGAAATGGTGACAAAAAAATCTTACTCTTCAAGGCTTGAACCACAGATTTTGAGAATAATTTGCATTACTCATATTTAGTCATCAATGGAAAGCCGTCGTATTAAACAACCTTTGGCACATGACCTTCTGTCACGCAACACTGAGTGGGGAAGTACAACTAAATTATTTTTGACTACTTGTCATTTGCAGTTTGCAAAATATAGTACAAAGTGGAGTGTGGGTGGGGCTCAGAGACCACAATTGAATGTGACAGATGTTTCCTTACCAGACTTTCTATCATTCAATATCTTGCAGTAAACAGCTATGTACAATCTGGAAACTAGGGCACAGTTGTGGACAGTTATCTTTATTCATTCATATAAGATGGGAAACAAAAGAAGAAACCCTTAATTTGTATCAACCCAGTTCACATAAACTCTCACCAGCTGATTTAAGGCTGTTATTGAGCTGCCTCGGGCCTAGTGTTACAAAGCCACATTGCTTTGTTGTAGGCCTATCTGTTCTTCTTTACATTAGTAATGTATTCAGCAGCTTGCAGTAAACTCACCAGGTTTAGAAGGGCAAGGAAATCGTCTATGCGCTCTATGACTTGGAATAACCTGCAAAACCCAAAACATCAGAGAGGAAGAAAAGCACAATGTGTGCAAGTTAGAGGTTAAAAACACGACTACAATAGTAATCGATAATCAACGTAAATCATTTCTTACCTGATATGGGCTGCCCACGCCACAGTGACTATTAAAAAAGTCATCAGATACACAGCAATTTTTGTCGTGAGGAGCTGCTGTAAACTTTCTTGCAATTCCTAAAAAAATCAATGCATGGAAAGGAATGATCTCATTCTGGCAAACATTGAAAGTTATATATTTATTATCATAGGACACGTTTATCACAATGTGTAAGAGAATCCACAAACAAACTATAGATCCTAAGTTTTTAAATATTATTATTATTATTATTATTATTATTATTACAAAATATAGCCTACATAAGCCATATCTAGGATGTTTTTATCTCAGTGATATAAAACTTGAAATTGCGGACAGGAGTTATTTAGGGACATGATTGCAACACTAGAAGGATGTGTCTTGGGTTAAAAGGATGACATACTGTACCTGGTCAGGCTGTATTTTTATGTGGGATACAGGCAATATCTGTAAAAACAAAAGAAAACAAATCAAAAACAATTACGTCCCCGTCCCCAGAATTAGAAAAATGTCATAGTAAAACTTGAATATTACTATTATTATTATTATTATGTATTGATTTTTAGAGCAATCTAAGGTACAGTGTGCCAGGGACTGAGCTGGCAATGCAAGTCCTAGCACAGAGTGCATGCATTTACATATTGTTTTCGGCAATTATGATTAGGTGTTATGAGATAAAAGACAGACCTCCCCCAAAATGACAACTACATTGCTCTAGCGATAGATCTCTGAACCCCCACCAGCTGAGCTACCCGTTTTAATGTCTGGTGTATACCGATCACGCATCGGTGCGCAATGCTCCAGTTGTGGCGACTGTGGTATAGTGAACGGGGACGGACACACGCTGTCAGGCCAGCTGGGTGACAGACGCGCCGCAGCCCGTCGGGAGATCCTGCACCTCAGACTCACCATGACGGTGGCGATGATGGAGATGAGCGCGTCGCTGTAGGCGAGGAGCCGGTGCGAGGACTGCGTGCTGCTGCGCCCGTCCCGGTCCGACAGCGCCACGCTCTCCAGGAAAGTGTGCAGATCCCCCGTCCTCGTCCTCTTCTTCTCCATCTCCTCGTTGACGTGATGCTCGATGATCTCGCTGTCCTCATTTTCGCCCATCGTGGCCGGACCTCGCAGAGCCGCACTGTTTACAAACACACGCAGCCACTTCCTACAGGAGCGCGCAGGCACATTCCCGCAGGAAGTGACGTCGTCCGGCACGGCAGCGCGGTCCGTGCCGTTAAAGACAGGCGGGGGGATGGAAGACGTTTGCAAATGAACTTCGGCAAACTGTTTCCAATGCAGATTACTTTAGATACATGCGAACAAAAAACAATCACCCAAACCCAAAGAGAATGGGTACTTCATGTAATTTGAGCGATGTCTTCTGAGGGAATTGCATGTTACACCGGCAGTGCAAGTGTTCATGACCAACGACCGCAGCAGGTAAATCTAAGACGTGATCATATTGGGCCGTGGTATTTTTAGTGTTTTAACAAGAAACGGTTTTTTATATATATACATATTGCAGTTTTCCCAATTGGTAACACACGTTTTGCTGAAACTACACCTCATGTACTCAAAACTCTAAACACAAAAACTCCCCAGTGATGTGGTTGAAGCGACAATTTGGGATCATTTAAAAATAGACTGGATCACTTAGTTATTAATGGACACCAAACGAGCACGATGGGGCGAATGTCCTCCTGTCGTTTGTAAACTTTATGTTCTTAAAACATTTACCCAATTTCCCCAAACCCCACTGACGTCTTGGTGGTGGAGGACGTTCATTGTGCCATAGCTGTGCATATGGTCACATTTATTTGATTGACTCAGATTGGGCTGCCCATCCTGCATCCATCCATCCATCCATCCATCCATCCTGTCTCAAGCTCAAACTATGTTTAACCACATGGTCAACCAAAGTCTGAATTTTGTTCTTGGTGTTGCTATTGGTCTTCCTCTTTGTTCATGTCCTCTTCCTCCTCCTCTTCCTCTGTATCTCTCTGTCAAGTTTGCTTCCATTGTTCTCCACCCACAGGAGTCCTCACATGTGGCCTTTGGATCCATATGAAAGGTCTGATTGCAAAATGAACTCTTGCACAGTTCGTGTGGCACATCATCTCGTGACTTGTGTTGTATATGTTATAGGATTGCAATCAGTGGAAAGCAGAACATGTGCCAGTAGTATTGCAGATTTGGTGTGTGGTTCTGGTAAAGGAGTTACAGGTTTTAGTCATTGTGCCTCAAGTTCCAGTTTTATTGGGTATGCTAATCCATTATTTAAATTCCTATATTATTTTTAGTGTAAGATAGATAATGTAATAATACTCACATAAACCCATATGATACATACTACCAAGAATATGAACATACCTGCTTTTATACTGTAGCTTGTAACCTACATACTTCTACATACTACTATTACTGATGCATACTACTTCTAACCTAAGTATACTACTACTTTGATTACAAATTATCATTGGTTTTAACCTACATACTACCTTAAAAAGTATACAGATGCAGGAAGTCCTGTGATATGCAGACAAAGTGTCTGCAGATCCTTTACATTTTAGTTTACATCTGCTATTCCATCTACTGTTCTTGCATCAGATACAACATCCTCTCCTGCTCTACACCCTTGTAGGGCTGGGCGATATGACTTAAAAATAATATCTCGATAGTTTTAGAAGTTTGGGCGATATACGATATATATCTCGATATTTCTTGTTTTCCTCCAATCAAGCTGCAAAATAAGACCAAAGACATTCAAACTACAAGTATTTTGTTAATCATTAAATATGCAAAACTAACAAATACTACATTGTAAATATATACAGAATGCAACATTACAGCGCAAGTGTTGTGTGATTACTATGAGTGTTATGTTGTTTTGGGATATATATATATATATATATATATATATATATACACTCACCTAAAGGATTATTAGGAACACCTGTTCAATTTCTCATTAATGCAATTATCTAACCAACCAATCACATGGCAGTTGCTTCAATGCATTTAGGGGTGTGGTCCTGGTCAAGACAATCTCCTGAACTCCAAACTGAATGTCTGAATGGGAAAGAAAGGTGATTTAAGCAATTTTGAGCGTGGCATGGTTGTTGGTGCCAGACGGGCCGGTCTGAGTATTTCACAATCTGCTCAGTTACTGGGATTTTCACGCACAACCATTTCTAGGGTTTACAAAGAATGGTGTGAAAAGGGAAAAACATCCAGTATGCGGCAGTCCTGTGGGCGAAAATGCCTTGTTGATGCTAGAGGTCAGAGGAGAATGGGCCGACTGATTCAAGCTGATAGAAGAGCAACTTTGACTGAAATAACCACTCGTTACAACCGAGGTATGCAGCAAAGCATTTGTGAAGCCACAACACGTACAACCTTGAGGCGGATGGGCTACAACAGCAGAAGACCCCACCGGGTACCACTCATCTCCACTACAAATAGGAAAAAGAGGCTACAATTTGCACAAGCTCACCAAAATTGGACAGTTGAAGACTGGAAAAATGTTGCCTGGTCTGATGAGTCTCGATTTCTGTTGAGACATTCAGATGGTAGAGTCAGAATTTGGCGTAAACAGAATGAGAACATGGATCCATCATGCCTTGTTACCACTGTGCAGGCTGGTGGTGGTGGTGTAATGGTGTGGGGGATGTTTTCTTGGCACACTTTAGGCCCCTTAGTGCCAATTGGGCATCGTTTAAATGCCACGGCCTACCTGAGCATTGTTTCTGACCATGTCCATCCCTTTATGACCACCATGTACCCATCCTCTGATGGCTACTTCCAGCAGGATAATGCACCATGTCACAAAGGTCCAATCATTTCAAATTGGTTTCTTGAACATGACAATGAGTTCACTGTACTAAACTGGCCCCCACAGTCACCAGATCTCAACCCAATAGAGCATCTTTGGGATGTGGTGGAACGGGAGCTTCGTGCCCTGGATGTGCATCCCACAAATCTCCATCAACTGCAAGATGCTATCCTATCAATATGGGCCAACATTTCTAAAGAATGCTTTCAGCACCTTGTTGAATCAATGCCACGTAGAATTAAGGCAGTTCTGAAGGCGAAAGGGGGTCAAACACAGTATTAGTATGGTGTTCCTAATAATCCTTTAGGTGAGTGTATATATATATGTGTGTGTGTATATATATATATATATATATATATATGATTTACTGTCACATAACAATAACACAAGTATTAGTAATCACACAACACATGCGCTGTAAAATGGTATAGATTCAGGTAGATTTACCACATTTACCACCGGGTTTAATAATAATAATAATAATAATGGCGGGGGTGGGGGCTGCTTGCAGATCGAGTTCAGCCCGGCGACGAGAGTGGGGTGCAACGTGTGCGCTTGCGCATTAAAGTATCTCTTGGTTGTGTTGGTTATTGTGTGTCAGTTCACTCTCCTCCATGTCCGTCTGTGTTTCTGATGCTCATTTCTTGCCGCTTCTGACACGTGTGGAAGAACCGGGAAGAACGCAAAGCGTCGTAATGACGAGAAATATTGCCGTAAAGAGTGGGATTTGCGACACTATGATATAAACGATAGATCATAATATGAAAGGATAGACGTTTTTCTATCGTCATACGATATATATCGTCATATCGCACAGCCCTACACCCTTGTAAACATTTATCCATCCAAATTCAACATCGGACGGTTTTAGAAAACCCTGGTGTTTCTATGACAACTCTAAATCTATTTAGTTTTTTTGCAACGTCTTTGTAGGCCAGCAATGTTTGCTTTTCAAAAACAGTTTTTGACCTGAAAAGGGGGTTTCAGGCGCTTCTGACAATTAGCTAGAACTCTCTGTAGATTTTTATTCTTGCATTTGCTTGGAAAGAGAATTTGTTCAGTTTTGTTTCTTTGTAAACTTGAATACTGGGTGGCAGACGTGGGATGTTTAATCAAATTTATAGCTCTAACCTAGGTAACCCCATGTGAGTTTAAGTTTTGTGGAGTGAAATATTCAATCTCTTTCCAGAGGGGTATATTCTGTTTTTAAAATATTGCTTCAAAATATAATTCACAATTGGTCTTTAATGAAATCAGTCTATAGTTATTCATAGCAATGTAAAATTGTATTTCAGTTACTGGTGTTTTACAGAAGTAAGCATTCTTACTTCTGTTTTTTTTTTCTCTCTCAGTGAGTCATTCTGAAACTTAGTGTATCTGTTAACCGTATTGACCTTTACCTCACTTTATGCTTCGATTTGTACTGTATGTATAAATAAATCAGTTTATTTAAAAATCACAGGAGGCCTACTTTTATATTTTATGTATTATCTTATATTTAAGCCTACTTTTCTTCTTTGTCTGCTATTTGCTAACTGATCATGGAGTCTAATCTGCTTTCTTAGAAGATCCCAGAAAATCAACTTCTTTTGGGCTGATTTTGTTTTGCACCTGCATCAAATCTCTACATAATTGCCTCTTTTCGAGACTGAATAGATTCTGATTCTTCAAGCTTTCTGTATATGAAGGTCCCTTGATTTAAGATCTAACATCTTCCCAGTTACATCTTCCTTAATTTACCTGCCTTAACCTTGAAACATACATCTTGTTCTTTAATCCCCACTATGATGGGACCTATCTGACCAGTTTGGGAAGCTATATTAGCTGCTAAGACAACAGTTCTTAGTCATGGAGAGTTCTGGGTACCTCAGAGAACTTGAATAATGACTATTAGTGTGCTGGTGTGAAAAAAACAATTGATAATTTAGTGAGTGTGAAGGGACATTTAACTATCTTTACTGCCTGGGATAGGACTATGAGGAAAAGAAAAAGAAGAAAAACATATTCTCTCAGTGGTAAATGAAGAAAATATTAACAGGGATTTATGGTTCTTGCTTCATTGAATGTTGCTTGTGCAATATTAGAGATTCAATTTCTAAATAATATGGCACTGCAAGATATAATATCCCACAAGTAACACCAGAGGGCACTGTTTACCAAATTTAAAATAAGGGGGTTCAAATAGAGTAAAGTGTTTATTTTATTTTTAAAATGCTGACGTGTCCCCTGATTCATTTGTGGACCTTTGGGTGTCATCTTTTGAATGAGTACTTTATTAACTCTTAGGAACCTGGTGTGACAAATGTCACGTATAGAGACCTGGTAAATTAGGATAATGCATTAGGTTAAATGTCTGTGACGTACATCACACTGGGTTCCTAAGGATTAAGTGATATTTTCTGAACTATTTACTATACTAAGCTGTGCATACTTATAAAAGCACCAGCTTTTGTTTTTTGAGCTAGTAACACGGTTGACAACCAATTAGGCATGAGGTTTTTAGGCTATTGAATTATACAAAGAGGATTTTATTTTTTTGTTTATTTGTTTGACCTTATATAACACTGTAAGTAGATTTAAATATACTGTTTTCAGTTAAGGAGGTTAAACAGTTACAGAACTGTATTTTCCACTTACTGGACAAAAAAACATACCTTTACATCACATTCCTATAAATGAGGTAAGAGTTTTCTTGAATTATGAAATAATCAAGTTAACATTTTATACAAGGTAATACGATTCTGTTGTGGGCTAAACAGTTGATATGTATGTGAATGCATAGGTAATGAAAAAGCAAGGACTGACAGAAGCAAAGAAAAAATGTAGTCCCATTCAGAAAGATCATGAATTCTCTGAGGACCTCTTAGCTGTTTTGTAACTATGTACTAGCTTTTACACTGAAAGTTAAAATTACACTCTTGTCATGTGATTCAAACTAAATGAATCCTTATATTTGTTATGTTTTGCAATTAAAAAACATCTGCATTTAAACTTACAAGCAGCTGTAAAAGTTAGTCTACAGTTGTTTTAACAAATCACATAAGGGGAAAATATCAAAATAATGTAGCATTACCAGAAACTGATAATTGATAAGTATTATACAATAGTGTAAAAGAAAACAACCAGCTTGTCATATGATAGCTGGAAGATGATTAAACTTCAGTGATATCAGTACTGTAAATTAACTGGTGAATAGTTAGTTTCGAAGCATTATGCTTACAATGCATCAAGGTTTCTCTTGAAAAGCCTTATCATGTATATTTAATGATCTTGGTCTGTGTTTAGTGGCATTTCAGGAGTGGTGGAACTGAATACAAATGAAAAATGTATGGTTTCTGAAAGCTTGTTGGCGTAAGACAGGCTGTGGTGTAAAACTGGTAATTAAGTCAATGAACCTGTGGCAGTTTAGCACTATACATAGAAGAGACTGACATGGAGTCTTCCAAGGAGTTGTCAAGGTGAACAATGCAACTGCTCCTCATTGCATTATCTCTACTTAAAAGTAGTCAATGTGGTCATGTGATCGTGTAAGGCACTGTGCTTGTGAAGGGAATTAAAAGTTGTCTTCACCCCTGTCCCCCGAGGAGCAGAGGGGATGGTGTATAGATCTGACTGTAGCCGGGCTATAGGCTTTCAAACAGCATGGCTCCAGGGTTGCTTGGAGCTGCTCCCCTGTAGCCTCTCTGTGCATCTCTCCTCAGACATGGCCCCAGGCAGCAGTGTCAGGAGCACATCTTAATGAGAATCCTGCTGGAAGAACCGACATACTGAGAGTGTAATACATTCGGTGAAGGATAATATCTGGGTGGTTGAATTTCGCAGGTAATTATTTTTTCCTGTTAAGATGAGAGAGAAAGAGACTTTAAACACAATAGTGTATTTTTTCCCCCCACATTTTACAGCCAGATTGCAAGTGTGCTCTGATTTCACTGGATGCTGCACTCCCCTGGTCGAGGAGGACAACTGTAAATTCTCTCCTCTGTAAAAAGCATAGCTGTGTCAGAGGGTTCTTGGACAGCTTTTAAAGGCTAAGAAAAGTGTGACCGAAGATGCCATTCTAGTTCTGTTACGTCAACTTGAAGCACTCCCATTTCTGATGCCTTACACTCATAAATATAGTGAATTTACAGTGAGGGAAAAAACTATTTGATCCCCTGCTGATTTTGTACGTTTGCCCACTGACAAAGAAATGATCAGTCTATAATTTTAATGGTAGGTGTATTTTAACAGTGAGAGAAAAACGCATTTCAAAAAAGTTATAAATTGATTCGCATGTTAATGAGGGAAATAAGTATTTCACCCCTTCGACTTAGTACTTGGTGGCAAAACCCTTGTTGGCAATCACAGAGGTCAGACGTTTCTTGTAGTTGGCCACCAGGTTTGCACACATCTCAGGAGGGATTTTGTCCCACTCCTCTTTGCAGATCCTCTCCAAGTCATTAAGGTTTCGAGGCCGACGTTTCGCAACTCTAACCTTCAGCTCCCTCCACAGATTTTCTATGGGATTAAGGTCTGGAGACTGGCTAGGCCACTACAGGACCTTAATGTGCTTCTTCTTGAGCCACTCCTTTGTTTGCCTTGGCTGTGTGTTTTGGGTCATTGTCATGCTGGAATACCCATCCACGACCCATTTTCAATGCCCTGGCTGAGGGAAGGAGGTTCTCACCCAAGATTGGACAGTACATGGCCCCGTCCATCGTCCCTTTGATGTGGTGCAGTTGTCCTGTCCCCTTAGCAGAAAAACACCCCACAAAGCATAATGTTTCCACCTCCATGTTTGACGGTGGGGATGGTGTTCTTGGGGTCATTCCTCCTCCAAACACGGCGAGTTGAGTTGATGCCAAAGAGCTCGATTTTGGTCTCATTTGACCACAACACTTTCACCCAGTTCTCCTCTGAATCATTCAGATGTTCATTGGCAAACTTCAGACGGGCCTGTACATGTGCTTTCTTGAACAGGGGGACCTTGTGGTGCTGCAGGATTTCAGTCCTTCACGGCGTAGTGTGTTACCAATTGTTTTCTTGGTGACTATGGTCCCAGCTGCCTTGAGATCATTAACAAGATCCTCCCGTGTAGCTCTGGGCTGATTCCTCACCATTCTCATGATCATTGAAACTCCACGAGGTGAGATCTTGCATGGAGCCCCAGACCGAGCGAGACTGACAGTTATTTTGTGTTTCTTCCATTTGCGAATAATCGCACCAACTGTTGTCACCTTCTCACCAAGCTGCTTGGCGATGGTCTTGTAGCCCATTCCAGCCTTGTGTAGGTCTACAATCTTGTGCCTGACATCCTTGGACAGCTCTTTGGTCTTGGTCATGGTGGAGAGTTTGGAATCTGATTGATTGATTGCTTCTGTGGACAGGTGTCTTTTATACAGGTAACGAGCTGAGATTAGGAGAGTCCCTTTAAGAGAGTGCTCCTAATCTCAGCTCGTTACCTGTATAAAAGACACCTGGGAGTCAGAAATCTTGCTGATTGATAGGGGATCAAATACTTATTTCCCTCATTAACATGCAAATCAATGTATAACTTTTTTTGAAATGCGTTTTTCTGGAATTTTTTTTGTTATTCTGTCTCTCACTGTTAAAATACACCTACCATTAAAATTATAGACTGATCATTTCTTTGTCAGTGGGCAAACGTACAATATCAGCAGGGGATCAAATACTTTTTTCCCTCACTGTAGATTCCATTCTTTTTAAATTAGAGCATCACATCAAATAGTATCCTGCATCATGTCATTTTCCATTCACAGACCTCTGTAAGAGTTCTGTGGCGTCTTACTGCCCACTCAAATACCCCCAACCACAGCTTAACACTTTTTACGTGCTGGCAGAAGTGGATTATTTCGCTTTTCGGTTTACTGAAAGGAGAACAATTATTAAGCAAATGACAGCCTTCTTAACCAATAAAGACCTGAAAAGAAATACTATGATTGGCAGAGAAAAGTACCAGAGCAGGGCATCTTTATAGTGAGTCAGAAGAGCTTTAATAAAAGTAAGGCAATAACTGAAAAGACAGGTTACCTAGCAACAAACTCAGTCACTAACTGTCTGCCTTTAAAAATTAAAACAACATTCAACTAGAATAAAAGCCAGTGCTTGCCTTAAATTCAATCTTAACATATGTGCTTTGTTGTTTGTCTTCAAAACAGTATAATTCAGTCTGCCCTGCCTGTAATGACCAAGGGGTCTTCAGATATTAATTGCCACAAATAGCCTAGTTTACCTACAGCTGGGGGAACTGCCAATCAACAATCAATATGCTAATTTGTCAATAGACCTTGAGTTAGAGTTTTCTTGAACATCCAAATTATATTATTTTGGAGGGAGAGTCTCTATGTTAATTTGAAAACATAAGCTTACAATGATTTATATTATTACTTTAAATGTTTGAACATGGTGCATTTACAGCGTGCTTACTGCTACAGTGCTATGAGCTCTCTGGAAGCATTGTACCTCAGGCTATTATGAGGGAGAGTGGGGCTGTCAGGTTTTTTTTAACTACCTTTTGCATGTGAGAGGAAACTATACTGAGTGTATCTGCAGTTCCTTGTGTTTCCTGGGCATTGAAATGCTAATGAGAGATTGCGCTGTGTGGTGGTCTGACCAAAAGATGCACCTGGGCTACAATATTAAGCACCTTGGCAATTTAATTTAAATATAACATCCTGTTAGCACTGACCTATCCAAGGCTATTATTTTATTTTGGATAATGATCTGCAAAAACACACAAGAATGTTAATGCTTCTAAAACAAAAATAACTAATGATGTTTCTTATTCATTTCTTATTGGAAAATATGAGAACAAGTTTTTTTTTACTTTTATTATTTACTGAAGGGTGATTAATATGTTGTTTAGATTATAAACAGAGTGAAAACTAATAATATCTAATGCATTTAAGGCTGTTGTTATATGTGCCTGACAATCTTCCTTCCAACTGTCAAAATCCTTAAGGCAAGGGAGGTAACTTTGCAAATAAGGAAATGCGTTCATTACCTTGTAGAAAGAGATTCCTCATACGACAGACTCGTTACCACACCACAGTGTTCTCTAGGTGAAACATGGAGCAAAATTCAAAGTCACTTAGAGTAAAATGTGTAAATGGGCCTCATCCATTTTCTTTTGAATCTTAATTATCCATGGTACTGTGTGTATGTGTATATAAAAATGAATCTCCCAGGTCAGGGCGCTGTAGTAAGTTAGGCATATTAACACTTTGATAGTAGTAAATTTGGGTAATTAACATTTATAAATGTCCTAATTGGACCTATCAAGTATCAGAAAAGAGGAGTGGGAGAAAAATAAGAAAATTATATTTAATTTAATTTAAGGTTTTTCTAGAAGAACAACTTAAGAAAACAACGTAGGCTTTCCAGCAAACTGGGAGGAGAAACAATACTTTTTAGATACTTAACATTAGACTTACTTAAAGCTGGGGCTTTAATTTTACAGATACGTATGCCTTGTTTATGATGTGCACTTCTATAATGCTGCACATGATTAGATTGAAAGAATCAATTCAGTTTGTAGTGGAACGAGATGACCCACATGCTGAAAGTATCATAAATGTTACATCACTGGCAGCAGTCAAGATCAGTGTTAATCTTGAATAAAAAGCAGAGTTTCAATCAGGCTTGTATTTCTGGAGCTGGCAGCCCTAACTTGGCCATTGAGTTTTACACTGAGATTTATGTAATTCGTTTGTACGTTACTCCATTTTACGAAGGAGTATTTTTAATATTTTGTGAGAAACTAGTTGATTATGATACCTGTTGAGTATTTTTTGTATTTGTATTAGACCTTGGTTATTTCCATTTCCTTTGATTAATCCCCCGAGCTGAAGAATAAGTGTAATGCTCCGGTCTGCTGTTAATGCCCCCTCAGAGAGATTTATTCAGCTTTTACATGTAACAGTTTTGCTCTATTTCTTAAGAACACAACACACACATTCTTACTGTGCCTTCCCATTAGGCGATCCAATGCGAACTGAAGATTTCTGGACTGTGTGGGAGTAATGGACTTCAGGAGAACAAGAGTTGATGGAGAAGAATGAGTCTTTAATGTAAGTGCGTTTCATCATTGTCCCTAATGTGGATATCTACAGCATTACAGTAGGTGCATGTAACAGGAGGTAAGGGGAGTTGCCTGCAACAATTTCCTGCCCTCTCGGGGTCTGTGCGTCAGCATTGTTCTGCAGGTTGGATGAGGAATCTGAATCCCACCGAAGTCAATTAGAAATGAACAAGATCGGCAATTCCATGACTACTTTGTTGTGTACACCCCTGTGGCATCTGGGACTGCATTGATATGTGATAATAAGGTCTTTTGCACTGCAGTTTCCCTTTGTTTTTCTTACGATGTTATTCTATGTCCTACATGTATAAGATGTAGGTCAATAAAACATTCAGTTTAAACAAAGATTATGTATTCTGGAGCAGCTGTGAGCTCAGTGCTTTCTTTTCTTCAGCTGGCCACAGGTGCACAAAGACAAAGACCTCCTGACAACACTGAGACTTCTCCACTGGCAGGGCAGACCGATTCACGTAAGAGTCACATGGTCTCAATCCTCTACACAAGATCACGGCACACCTTGTGATTTAGCGTTTCCCACATACAATGCTGCTGTGGTATTTATAATGGTGCTATGCGATTTTCAGTTTCTCGGGACTATGGGTGAACACCCATCTCTGTGACATGTTCCTTAAATGTTATTTTGGCTTTTGTAGTACAGGATGGTTCATTAATATAACCTTTCTCATTGTGCCCCACCTATGACGTTACCATTAGAGTACACAGACTAGAACAGGGATCTGCAGCTGGTTCTGCAAAACCACAGTGTGGCCGACTGGTTAATTTAGCTATTAACTTAATAAAGACAGGTCATTATTTGTTCATGGTCTCTACACATTGGGCTTATAAAGCTAACAAGGATACCTGCAAGACTGTGGTTCTCCAGGACAACGGTGGTCGGACTCCTGATCTAAAATGTATAAAAGTGATGCTATTTGAGGACACAATCATCTGAAGCTCTGTGCTTGCCCCTCACTGCTTAGAATGAATTATATGCAGCAATGCTGACAATGAAGGGTCTGTCTTCTCAGCCGAATGGATATTCTGAGCTAGTTAATTCTGCAGGCCTGCTGGGATATTTATGACCTTTCTCATCATATTCTCTTCAGAGAGTTGGGGCTGCAGCTGGAATTCCTCTCTGCAAGATTTAGATTAAAGACGTTTGCTGGTCCAGGCAAGGTGTAATTACTGATTACACCTTACATGATGTGTGAGAAATCCAAATTAAAAGCACAAAACCAAAAAATAAAATAATGAAGAGGTTCTAAATATTCTAGTTTATACTGACTTAAATACAAATGGCAAAGGTTGTAGAATTGAAAAAGGAAAACAAATAGTATGGAAATGCTTTCTAAACATGATTTATTTACACATTAATCGGTAACCATTAATCGTTTAGAAAATGTACCTATTGTAAAGGCATTTATTTTACTTATTCAGCATTTTTGTTACGATTTTTCTTTGAATTCATGATATGCTAAAAGCAGATAATGGACACTGTCCTGGAATCCAGTTGTAACCCTATCCTAATCTGACATCCTACTTCTGCTCTTAATTCAAAACGCCACCCAAGCTTTCTTCCAACCATAACCCTCAGTCAGAGCCCTGGTCCAGTGCAACTGCATCCTGGAGAGCTGTGGTTTATCCTGGTAGTCATTTCAGTCTATCACCGAATTACTTATTTGAATCAATGATTTACTATACAGTTATAAAAATCGGTTTGAGGAGACGAGATGCTTTTTTGTGACTTCGTGAAGTGTTTGGCAGTCTTGTTTTTCTTTTGTTGTTGTTGAGAAGGTAAGCATCGTTCGTGAACTGTCTGTAGTTCGTATTTTGGTGGATGTTTCCCATCTAACAGCTGCACTGCACAACAGGTTGGGTTGCAGCAGCTTGCTTTCTCTCTGGCAAGAATACACTGAGGAGAGACACTCTGTACAATTTGGAACTGTGGGCAACGGTCTAAGCCCAGACATATGAAAATATTGGAAATGCCCAAAGTGGGATTGTAGAGGTAATGCGACAGATGCTGTTCTGCCGTTATTAACATGCATGTTCCCTTGAAATCCTACCAGTGATGGTAAAAGCCAGAAACTATTAGCTTGGTGGAAAGTGAATGTGTTTTAGTTGGGGAAACATGCAGCAAACACCTCTGTTTGAAAATAGAGTATTTATTCATCTCATACACTTTTGTTACTGGGTTGCAGTTATGGCTGAGAAGGTCTCGAGAGCCTTTGATTACTAAAAATATACTGCATATAGGATTAGAGAAGGGGTCTTGTTTTTCATTAAATGACATCCAGTCTAAAATCTGCCCGTATTTGCTTGTTTGATCTTTTCTGTGCTCTGCCCTCTGTGACACTCGCCCTCCACTTTGCAGCAATTATCTGCACCCTTGGGGGAGAGAACTGGAATAGTTAAGCCTGAATTCTGATTGTCACCGCTGTGACCGATCTTCCAGGCTAAATAAATGAAAGGCACAGCTTGCTTTGCTTATGAAAAAAATATGAAAAAGCGAAGCTAAAGAAAAATAAGTATCATCTACTCTGTTTTAGAATAGCTGCCCAATAATGGTGTGGACTTCTCAAGTAGTGGTAAAACATACTTCTCCCTTCATTTCCTACTGTCCTGTAATATTGCTTTAAAAAATACAAATAAACCTTTCTTTCTTACATACTCCATCAGTGTTTTTTTATTTGATTTTGTTTTTAACAACAAAACATTAGGGACTAAGACTGTAGTGCACAAACACACAACCTTTATAAGACTTCAATTAAAGCTCAGGTTGTACCAAAGAGGAATTTGTTTTAGTTTTTTTACTCCTGCATCTTTGACCTTAGGGCCTTTTTCTTTGCAGGGAGGGTCGGTATAATTCATGTAAACATGTGAAACGCAGGTGTCTCAGTGATAAAGCGCCTCGTTTATGATGGATGCTATATTTATCTTCAGACGCTGAGTGGCCATCTGCATCAGTCAGCAGGGATATCGTGTAGATATCCAGAGAAGGTGCGTGTTTCCCACTGGTCGCTCCTTTAGTGGACGTTGCCAGTTTGCTTTAGATGCAAGTTTTAAAAAACAATTATGATTTTTGCATTATTTTGCAGTGGTGCTAGTCATTTAGAAAAGTGTTTTTTATTATTTTTAATTATCGTTCTGTGAACTTTGCTAAGTATTAGGAAATGATGACTATTACAATCCATTCTACATAATTTATCAGTTAGTGAGCATACCAAACTGTATGATTTCATCTTCCCATCTTTATATGGTCATCTTCTAGGTCTTTTTTTCATCTCTTGGGATCCATTTAATAACCTATTTTGTGATCTGTTCTTCTTGCATATTTCTCAGTGGTCGCTTCTTTAGTGTATATGTGCTGAGGGATTTACAGACAGATTGCATTTAACAAGTCTTAAAATGCTCCAGTTACAAATGGCTCCCTCGGCTCGATGAATATGCTGTTTAATGGAAGAACAAAGTTCCTTTGGGCCCGAGCTTTCTGAAGGCTGACAGCATTGATTTCTAAAATTTCAAAATGTTACACTAAACAGGTTTTAAGGAGTGTCCAGATTGTTTTCTTCCAAACATGGATTGCCCAATGCACAGACTATGCTGCACCACACTTCTATCTATATTTAAAATTCCTCGCTATCCATAAAACAGGATATTGACAAAACTTGAAAACACCTAGGAATATGAAAATAATAAAATGTCTGCATGTCTCATTGCTTTGTATTTTGATTGAGTGGAGGAAAGCTGAACTCCAATAATACTCGTATGATTTATTTGTTACTGTCTTTGTGTCTTCAGGGAAATTCCATCGGTGTAGAGGTTATTCATCTGACAAAGGCTCTTGATCTTGTGGATCATTGAGTATATCTTTGGAAATAAGAGGTAATTACAGCTGGCAGTAAACTATAGTACTGGGGCAGCTCAGGACTCTTCTCTATTAGCCCCAACAAGAAAATTATAATTAGTAATGAATAATTTTCAGACAAGGTGACATTATCAAAAAGTGTAGTCAATGACTCCTGTCAATTATGTTTAAGGCCTCTGTTAAACCGATTAGCCCAGAAGAGAAAATATAAAGCATGTACGTCACCTTTATATATGCCCTCATATTCCATTGTGTTGGCAATGTAAATTGAGCTTCAGTTGGCTCCTTTAATTATTTTCTCAATAATTTCTTGTATCTAAGTAATTGTGGTGATTACAGGTGTTTACAACAGAATATTGTAATCTTTGGATAAGATAAGATTATGCTGAAACATTGTGCGTATGGATTGTTTTCCCACTCTCTCCAGGATGTTTTAGGAAATGAAGCTGTTAGAGGAGCGGATTGATTTGACTTGACCTTTTTTGCCAGCTGCCTAATCATGTTGGTCAGCTTCCTGTCTTTGAGTGACATATGCTACCTTTCAATGCGATCAGCATTCTCTGCCACACAACCAAATGGGTCATTGCTGCACGATGGGTAACTCCCTACTTTGCTTCCTCAGATGCAAGAACAACAGGCGTTGCCTAATCAGATTTGACAGCAGCAGTAAATGTCAACAGTCAAACTCTGTCTTCATTTGTACCTCATCAGCTTTGTCTAATTTGCCCAATGTAGCAGGTTCAGTGATAATAGGTCTTCCTCGACCCCTTCGTTCCGAGAGGAGTGAAGGGTTGAATACACATTTGCTACAGGCACCCACTGTTTCTAACGTCAGTGCAAGCTGTATTGCTCATATTTTGTGTACTTCATTGTGGGCATAGTTTCTTAACCTGGATAGCCAATGCATTTGTATATAATGCTTCTAACTCAAAATAATAACAGTATGAAAAAATAGTAGCATAAGCTTAACTGTTATCAATATATAACACACATGTATACCTGTGTGTGTGTGTGTGTGTATATATATGTACATATGTATGTATATATATACACTCACCTAAAGGATTATTAGGAACACCATACTAATACTGTGTTTGACCCCCTTTCGCCTTCAGAACTGCCTTAATTCTACGTGGCATTGATTCAACAAGGTGCTGAAAGCATTCTTTAGAAATGTTGGCCCATATTGATAGGATAGCATCTTGCAGTTGATGGAGATTTGTGGGATGCACATCCAGGGCACGAAGCTCCCGTTCCACCACATCCCAAAGATGCTCTATTGGGTTGAGATCTGGTGACTGTGGGGGCCAGTTTAGTACAGTGAACTCATTGTCATGTTCAAGAAGCCAATTTGAAATGATTCGACCTTTGTGACATGGTGCATTATCCTGCTGGAAGTAGCCATCAGAGGATGGGTACATGGTGGTCATAAAGGGATGGACATGGTCAGAAACAATGCTCAGGTAGGCCGTGGCATTTAAACGATGCCCAATTGGCACTAAGGGGCCTAAAGTGTGCCAAGAAAACATCCCCCACACCATTACACCACCACCACCAGCCTGCACAGTGGTAACAAGGCATGATGGATCCATGTTCTCATTCTGTTTACACCAAATTCTGACTCTACCATCTGAATGTCTCAACAGAAATCGAGACTCATCAGACCAGGCAACATTTTTCCAGTCTTCAACTGTCCAATTTTGGTGAGCTTGTGCAAATTGTAGCCTCTTTTTCCTATTTGTAGTGGAGATGAGTGGTACCCAGTGGGGTCTTCTGCTGTTGTAGCCCATCCGCCTCAAGGTTGTACGTGTTGTGGCTTCACAAATGCTTTGCTGCATACCTCGGTTGTAACGAGTGGTTATTTCAGTCAAAGTTGCTCTTCTATCAGCTTGAATCAGTCGGCCCATTCTCCTCTGACCTCTAGCATCAACAAGGCATTTTCGCCCACAGGACTGCCGCATACTGGATGTTTTTCCCTTTTCACACCATTCTTTGTAAACCCTAGAAATGGTTGTGCGTGAAAATCCCAGTAACTGAGCAGATTGTGAAATACTCAGACCGGCCCGTCTGGCACCAACAACCATGCCACGCTCAAAATTGCTTAAATCACCTTTCTTTCCCATTCAGACATTCAGTTTGGAGTTCAGGAGATTGTCTTGACCAGGACCACACCCCTAAATGCATTGAAGCAACTGCCATGTGATTGGTTGGTTAGATAATTGCATTAATGGGAAATTGAACAGGTGTTCCTAATAATCCTTTAGGTGAGTGTATATATATATTGTGGCAGTGTGAGAGGCAAGGCTTGGGTCAGGGCGGGTCTTTCAGTGGAGGAGACTACAAAAACCCCTCCTCCAAGACTCCAAACCCCAGAAGCCAGCAGGGCTCCTGATGGCCATAGCCCCACCCACCACTTCCCCTATAAAAGGAAGAAGAAAGCGAACCAGTGTGTGCATGCTTGGCTGGGCTAGCAAGGTGCACAGGAGGGCGAGAAGACAACGGAGAGAGGCGAGAGCGAGAGAGTGGAAGAGCAGGGTAAAGCTCACAGTTGACGGATTCACTGGCTTATGACCCTTTTTCTGGACCTGGACCATTCTCCCTTTTGAACCCCGGACTGTCTGACAACCTCCCACTGGTAACGAATTTTGATTACGGACTGTGACTACGAACCTGCCTTGCCCCTGTTATGCTTCTGTCTGCCCGGTGTTCGGCTCTACCGACCCGGGCGTTTACTGTTATTATTGTTTGTTTTGTAGTTAGGGATTTTTTATGTTTAGTTAGTGCTCGGACAGAGCTAGGTTTTGTTTTGCTTTTTGACACTGTGCCTGCCATTAAGGGAAGCAATAAAACTACAGCAAGCCTGTTTTGTACCCTGCCTCCCTACTGTGTGTTTCAAGACCAGACCCCGCCTACATACAGCCCTTTCTGACGGGCCCCCCAACCCGTTACAATATATATATCATAGTTGTATTGTAGTTTTGGCTAAAAAGTCTTATTTTAAAACCAAAATAATCTGTCATTTTTTTGCATCTTATAAAGCACCTTATAGGGAGACGTATGTGCACTCCCTCCCTTGCAGCAGGCGTTGGATATTCCCAAGTTTATCTTCTCTTTGCGATTACTTCAGTACAGTCTCATTTCTCTCACTTGCCATAGGGACGATGTTCTGTGTTTAGAACCACAGCTCTTTATCCAAAACCCCTTTTCTTTTTCAAAGGCTCATTGAACTTGTCGTTCTCCTGCTAGGGTATCCTAATGAAACCAGATCAAATTGGTCTGAGTTTGCTCACGTATGCTTATCGCCCTGCTTCAGCTCTCGTTATCCCTCTGTGATTTGTATGGGACTGAAGAAGGAGGAATTTATTCACTTGACATACTTGAAAATATATAGAGCTGTTTAAGGAAAAATGTTGGGGTGTGGGGGTCCTAAGGTAAATCATAGTCTTTTTAGTCATAAAAATGAAGTGATTTCAGAGTTTTTTTTTTTTTAATTATCATCATATTCCTACTCCAAATATACTGGATTATAGTACTATTTTATTTGGTGGAATTTAACATTAGTCATAAAAAGGCAGCCTTATCCTTCAAGTGATGTGTTAAAAAGTGATGGTTCAAATTCTGCCCAATCTATTGATGTAATATATAATTGCTTCAAGTTAAGCAGAGCTTATTTTAATGACTTATGTTTTGCCAATGACATCGGGCCAATGTCTTATTTGCAGCTTTCATTTCAAGAACTGTCAGATCTATCAAAATTTAAGTAGATCAATGGATACTCAAAAAAGTCAAAAATTAAGTCTACCTTGGACAACAAAACAGCACAGATGGAGATATTATGTAAGAAATCAAAAGAAGAGAAAACGTAAAGGAAATCTACACAAGTGAAATGTATTTCATCAGTGCATATTACCAGTGCTCACTTCTGGCTTTGAAATCTGTTAACTTAATGCAAAAATTATGCAGAAAATCCAGACACAAAGGAGTATGGAAAAATGTATGTGTGGAATAAAAAGAAGAGATAGAAAAATAAATGAATAGCCTATATGTAACATCATCAAAAGAGAGAAAATGTTCAAATGGCAGTGGACACATTGCAAGACGAACAGATCAAAGATGGCCAAAGAAAGATATTGAGAGGATCCCAAGAGATTAAAAAAGAGCTAGAAGACTGTAGGGCTGTCAATCAATTAAAATATTTGTTCGGTTAATCAATGGGCATTAGTTGATTTATCGGTAGATTAATCGGGCACTTCATACAGTATAATGAATGAGAATGATAAAACAAAATAAAATATAAAACAAATATATATAATCCGTAAACTAAATCACCAAACAGGTCTTTCATGTGGTTGAAAACCACATACATTGTAGAACATTACAAGCGTCTTACAACTGTAGTCAGATTGACTGGACACTGAGAGTGATTACACCGCAAATAAACACTCATTTCATTTATTTGTTTTGATTACAGTGTAGCATTTAGAAAACAAAGTGCTTTTGTTATTTATACCAATCCAATCCAATCCAATTTCCATTTAAATACCCTAGTACTTTTGTGCTAGTTTTATTCGATCATTTGCCTTTCATTATTATACAACAGCATTTAAAGAGCTATCGGTTAAAATTATTGGCTCTTGTAGGTGGCGCTTCTAGTGTTAACCGTATAATCTCCAGTCATTATAATGTAAAAATAGAGAAAATATTGAACATCGATCAATTAATTCATTGATTTAATAGACCTGATTAATCATCGAGGCAGCCTTATTAAATAATAAACTTTGCAGATGTGAAATGGGAAAAAATAAAAGCTATAGATCAAAACAAGTGGAAACATTGTGGGGAGGCCTTCATCCAGCAGTGGATTGGTATAGGATGATGGTGAGGAGATTTCACACTAGACAGTTGAACCTGAGTCGAAAATCAAGCGCTTTCACATTGTCATTGTCAACCGAAATGAAACTCTGGAGTCGCCCCTGCTGGATATCAGGGTTGAGATTTACAACCTGGACGAAGTGCTCACCTCGAGTTGAAAAGCGTTAATGTGAATCATAACTCATGTATTGTCGTGCACCGTAAATGTGAACAAAGCAGGACTGAAATTGAGTAATCACGGGTCCACTCAACCTAGTAATAGATGGTATAGTGTGAAAATGGCTATAGTTTGACCCTGGCATATACTGTGGAGCTTAAAGGACTAGAGGTATAGCTCATTGATCTTGACCTGCCCTTTCCAGACCATATGAGTCAATAATGATTGGGCAGATCTCCCTGGCAGTTCTTTGTATCTTACTCAGTGTGACCAAAACTGGATCCCAACCAGCAATATTGAGTTTGTAGGGCTTATCCTGCTTTTCTGATCGACGCTTTTACTAAATGAGCTGCTTGGGAGATACTAGTTATTATACAGTGTGCAGCTGTTTCTACTCTGGAATTGATGTAATTCCACTGATGTATTTTTGAATCCCAGAATCTCGGGATGAGTTTCCCGATTTCCCGTTATCTAAGGTAAATATAATGCTTTGTGAACAGCTGTGCTGCTCTCATTGTGGCATCCTACATGTTTGAGTTGGTGTGCATAACATAAGCATCTTCAATGTAGTATTCAATTAAATAGTCTTTATTTGTTTTTCTGTGTTTTAGTATGGGTTTTGTTTGGCTTGTGAAACCCAAGTGTGATTCTGCTCTGGTTGACATGGAAGCTGAATTTTCTGAATGTGAGGTAGTGATTGACCATCCTGTTATCATCCCTTCATCATGCGCATACTACGTCACAAAGTGCATACAAAGTCTGCCAATAGTTCCACCATGTTTTAAACTGATTAATTTAGTGTATAATGCCTGTGTGTTGTGTGCTGGCAAATAGAGAGGGGGATCTAAGGGGAGGGGGTTGCCATCATTGTTATTTATCTGTTAAATTTGTGAATCTTTGCTTGCGTTTTGTATTCTGTTAAGTTTCTAGTTGTATACAATAATGACACCTAAAGGGCCGAGGGATTATCCTCAATTCGGTGCTGAGTTTGCATTTTTTCAGTTTCATCCTTGTTCAGGTAATAGTATTGATGCATCCGTCAGCTGCATGAGAGTGAATCAAGATTTAGGTCAATCTAATCTGACTGACTCTATGTTATGTCAACATTAATTTAATCTCAGCTGCTGCGCTGAGGCTATTTGTGGAACCACAGTGTGTTAAAATATGGAGAGACTTTATTTTGTTGGAGATTCTGTCAGTTATTTGTATCTCTGGTGCTCAAGAGCTCGTACACGGCCTGATTCCCATTCCCTTTGAAATGGAAGTGAAGTACAATATGGATTGAAGTGTACTAATTTGAAAAAACGGTCCACTGTAATGAGTTCAAGAACATACATTAAAATACATACTTGGAAGAGAATGGCAACGGCAAGTGCCGTCATTTTCTAAAATTAAAGCCTTTATTTAATAAATTCATAACAATACTGACCATACTGTGTTTGGTTTCTACAGAATGCAAACTGATTTGTTGCAGGTTTCCAGGGTACGATTTACATACATTAACACACATGCTTAAGGTTTAAGGAATGGAATGTTTTTTAATTAACTTTTATGAAGGTGTTTTAGAGGCAATACAAATGGGGAAAAGAGATTTATCTTCCTGTGCTGTAATTTGTTAATTATTACAAACCGCCAGCTTTACAATTTATTGGCCTTTTTAAAATACTCTTGCGAAAACAATCAAAAAATGTAACCGTGATCTGGACTAATTTAGTGAATGTATCAAGTGGGTTACACTATGCTTATTTTATGATCTCATTAATTATGTATGGGTTGACGCTGATTAATGTATTAGTGATTTCTAATTTAAATGCAATTAGGCAAACAAAATGTCATTTGTTTCTTGGGACATTCCAGTTTAAATAGTAATTTTTTTTTAAAAATGTGTGGCCTTTTCAAACACAAACGCATAATTGTGATCATGTTGAATTGTATCTTTTCAAATTAAATTTTATAATCAATTACTGTGTGTGTATGGTCTTTTTTGTAAGTGTATTTCATTGGGAAACAGGGATATATGAATATTTATGTGAAAAAAAAGTTTGATTAATACTAGTATTAAAAAAATCTGGACATATTATGAAGATTTTGTCAGTTTTAATGTTATTCTATTCGATGCAGTAGTAAAACTACCCTGAAATAGATTTTATATTAAAATGGTTTGTTTTTGATAACTCATGAAATAATAAAATACCTTTAGTTCCGAGTTTGTTGTTACGGGCAATCTTTTTCTATGGATTTCTGAGATACACATCCATGTTTCTGTCAAGAGAAAATCAATTGTCTAACTTCTATAAGTCAAGCAGTCCAAGGAAGGAAGAGACGCTAACCTGTAGTACAGTTTCTCAAAGTGATTCAAATATAATCTGAGACTCAGAGAAAATCACAATTCAAAGCTCCCTTTTTATGGTAGACCGTCTTCTTCCTGGCAAAAGCTTTGTGTAATCATAAATGTCTGTCTGGTGTGCGAGCCGAGGGCCAAAATCCTCCTTGGAAAATGTCAGCGTTACACAGTGAGAAAATTCAAATAAGCCTTTGCTTTCTTGTCAGTTGACAACAATAGCCAGGCACGACTTCTGTCTCTTACAAGTTACATTGTATAAGGTATGTAAAAAGCAAGGAGAACATTTAAAACATTTACATCGCTCAAGGACTCTCTGATGAATGAAATTTGATTACATCCTTACTGTATTTTAATCAACTCTTGAGAAAATGTGTGCGCCATGGCCATGCACAATCTATCGCATTCTCACCTGGAACATGATTATAAATGGATTCTTACAGTGAAGCGTGACCATACTTTAAAGACTTGAAACTGTTGCTGACTCTTTCAGATTCAGCTTTAGTGTCTGGCCTTTGAATCAACGCTTTCTCTTTGCGTCAAAGACCTTGAGAAACACATGTGCCTCAGATTGCTTGTATTCATTTTCCTTTTTCCGGTTAGATGTGATCGTCAGTGAGTGCTCGCTGGCTTTGTTTGTACCTCTCACTAAAGAGACTGATAGAATCCCAGCATTTAATACTCTTCAAAAGCCAGACAGCCAAGATGCACGAGAGACAATATCGTTCACACAGATGGCAACTTAGAGGGTAGGGAAGCAAGGCAAACAGTTTTCCTTTTTTAATATTACAAATTATTCCACCATCGACCTATTTTTTTTTCTTCATAACCAGCCACAATAGAGAAAATTATGAATCTACATATTAAGCTTGTGAATGTCAGAATGATGAATTCAGTGAAACAGAACATGCACTCCACAGTGTATGCAGCGAGGTAAATCTCAATCAATCACCCAGTGACGGCTAGATCATGAAGAACAAGGTCTCCTGCATGGTATTCGTTTGTACCGTCCTGTTTTGCATTCAGCTCTAATTGTCGGGGGGTCAGGGTTGCTGATTTGCAGATGTTATTGGTGTTGCCGTGCTGATCTAAGTCATGGTAGTTGGCCCCAGCAGGTCAAACTGTGCATTTAAAGCAGCTGGTGTTTTGGTGGGGATGTTGAAAATGGTGTGTGTGCTTTATTTAACATCTTTTTGTTGTTGTGGTTTTTCAACTGTTGCTGTTGAGGTGAAGACAGCGTCTGGCCAACGGAATACTGCAGAAACGGTAGTCAACAGTCTCTTGTAGTTTTTTTTTTTTTTTTTCTTTATCTGACAGTGCAGTGGACATAGGTGACCTAGCAGGTTCTATCTAATCAGTACAATAAAGTACAGTACACCCAGTTGTGTAAACTATTGGACTCCAATAGCAATAGAGCAATCTCATCAGGGCAGAAGTAAGACCCTCTGGCCTACTGGCGTGGCTTCCCATAATATTCCCATAGAGACTATACTACTACTACTATAGACTCTTAATGCATACATTATTTGCTCATGCTTTTTTAAGCAGCAATTATCTGCATGTATTAAGTGTTAAGATGGTGATACATATTTTGATACCTCTTATAATACATTTTAATTTAAAAAACACAGTTATAGTAGAGAAAGTAGTAAGCAATGTATGTTTTGCTAATGATATCTACAAACTAACTATTTATTACATTTTAAATTCATGGCAGCTACTGACTGCAATTTCTATTGTAAGTTCTTGGCATAGAGCTTACATAGGGAAAACTATATTATTTTAATTGCCATATTTAACAAGCACATTATACCCTACTTATATGTTGAACTTCAACATTATCAGAATAACGTACCATAATTGCATGTATGGTAATTAATGTGAAACTATTAATTAATTATCATTTCACAACATCAAAAACATATATATTGGTGAAGTGATTCCAAGAATTTGTTTTCAAAAATTGAATTTTATTCCCAGACATGTTGTGCATTTTGAATACAGTTAATTGCATTGATCTCTGTAAGGCAGTAATGCACAAAGCATTGCATTTCTGACTGTGGTGATGAGATCCAGGCTTAGACAAAGATTATCTTCCTCTGGGGAGATCTGCCAATGAATAATACATGATGTTGTATTTAATTATCAATCTTACACATACGATTTAGCTGGACCTACTGAACTACGTTATGTTTTTGAGCAGTGTGTCAAAATCTGCAGCAAATAAGATCAAATAGAACAGTCAAGCAAAACAATTCGGCCTCCTGTATAAACTATACAAAATAAGGAAGATGTTGTGTGCTAAAGGTCAACCACACATTCTTACATTCAATTTAAAGAAAAAGCAATATGACATTGAAACAGTCATACATAACAAAAAAAAAAAAGGGAGAGGTTTCTGTAATCTGTTAATGTTCTTTTCTGACCTGATGTTGACCAAATTGTTTGAATGGTCATTAGTCTAGGGTTTTTACAGACATTTTCCCTTTTGTTATAATCTCCCTTTTTATATGTATGATATTTGTAGTAAACATTATCTATGTCAGCAGAAGCAAATTGGGTAAGTAAAATGGTATTTAATGCCCAGCTTTGATAATTTTGCACTCTTGCTTGGTATCCCCTGAAAATCGCAGCCTCCTCCATTATACTGTAGCTTATAATTTATTACCCCCACTGTGATTTTTCACAACCATGAGGCTTTTAAAAGCTTTTTTCTGCCTGTAAAATGCCTTCCAAGGGAACATGCATATCTGCTTGATCACAATACATGTTTCAGTGTTTGAGTGTTGCTTTGATGTGTTTAGGCATTTTTTGTTATAGTCGATCTATGCATCTCTCATTTCCACAGTCCTCAGTTCAACTCCAAATTCCTGGAATGCACAGTGCCAAGAAAGACAAAAACCAAGTGGTAAACAGCCAAACAATGTCATATATTCTAAGCTCCTGGTGCCCACTTACTCCAATTAGTTGCAATAACTTCTATCGATCGCTAGTGATGCAATAAAAATATCATTGTATTGTCTTGATCTTTCATTGTTCACTCAACCGGTGTCAATTCTTAGGATATCAGAAAACCTGCCCCTCCCTCTATAAAGTGAGGAGAACCAATACAGCAGCCTTCGTGCAAGACTAAGTGAAGGCTCGTAGTAATACGTGTTACAGCTGCAGAAGGCTGGAAACAGTTCTGATTTCAAACGGCTGGAATCTTATTGATCCTTGTGATCCATTTTACTCTCGGGTACATTCGTTTCCCTGGGAGTCCCTTGTATTCATTCATTTGATTTTTGAAACCTGACTGTAATTGTAAAAATGATGATTGGCTTTGCATAGATTGCTTTTAATTGAATAGTCTAAATGGTAAATGTGAAGATGGCACTAAATAAACAATCCTGAGACAACATCAGCAGCAGTTTATAGACCAGCAAAATCATAATCAATATCTGCACTAATCCTGTACGACTGTTTGCCGTTTAATACAATTGAAATCACTTTTTCAGCGCATGACAGTAGCTTCTATAACTCCAGGGCATTGGTTGTAGACATTCTCCTGCATATGGTTATAGCAGTTGATGGTGTATGAGACTGAATGCATTAGCCAGAATGCAAATAAGACTTGGTTACCACGGGTAACTCATTATTTGACAGTTTATGTAGCTATTAGTGATGTGGAACATCCAGGAAATATATATAGCAAAGACAAACAACACCACCTAGATCAGCAGGGACATACGGACCCAACATATCAGCAGGGACACACGGACCCGGGGACACAAATGGAAATTGGGCTTCAAGGCATTCAAGACAGAAAACAGGAGACACTTCTTCACACAGAGAGGTGTCACAATCTGAACAAACTCCCCATCGATGTGGTTGAAGCTGAAAATTTGGGAACATTTAAACATAGACTGGATAGGATCCTTGGATCACTTAGTTATTAATGGACACCAAACGAGCACGATGGGTGGAATGGCCTCCTCTCGTTTGTAAACTTTCTTATGTTAATTAGGATGTATTAACATTTGCCTTTGGATTCTGCCCGACAGCTTTGTTGTGGCACTTATTTAAGGAATTTGTATTATTGTAAAATGAGTTTGATTTGTACTATAAAACCTTTATAAATATAACATGAGTATTTATACACAATCTCATAGATATTGGAAATTAGTAATGAGATTTTTTATTTATGAATTTAAGTACAAACATTGTACTGTTATTAAGGTAAGTGAAGCAGAGATATTTGTCCTGAAAACAGCATGTATCGATTTATTTCTTTAAAAATATATCTGTGTAATTTCAACTTCACATTCAGTCTGCAGAGAACAGGGAGAGTTAAATGAATGTGCAGTCAGCAAGTAATATAAACACATTTTTATTACAGAAAGAATAAAGGTAAAAATCTATAAATCATTAAAGAATTACTAGACCACAACGGAAACCACAAATAACAATCGGAGTACGGAAAATGTGCAGCCAGAACATGTACCTCTGTGTGCATTTGGGTCTCTTATGCATTTGTTGAAAGTGTTTCATACATGCATTTAAATATCTGGTGCAAAAACAGTTGTGTTCCCGGCAGTACTAAAGTACCTTGAGTATTGATAAGCATACATAGCAAGTAGAATATAAATTCTACTGGCAGGCTGTTTGGTCTTGACTCATAATGCGATATTTGGTTCAGCACTGTTGAATGACATGAATGCTCATGGTCCTAGCTTTAGTAACATCTTCTGAAGCAAGTTCTGTGACCTGATATGTCATCAAGCATGTCATGAGGGTGTGCTCTCCCTGCAGCTTACACTACCTTAAGTGCTTGTTGATCCCATATTTTTGAATGATATACAGTGAGGGAAAAAAGTATTTGATCCCCTGGTGATTTTGTACATTTGCCCACTGACAAAGAAATGATCAGTCTATAATTTTAATGGTAGGTGTATTTTAACAGTGAGAGACAGAATAACAACCAAAAAAATCCAGCAAAACGCATTTCAAAAAAGTTATAAATTGATTTGCATGTTAATGAGAGAAATAAGTATTTGATCCCCTATCAATCAGCAAGATTTCTGGCTCCCAGGTGTCTTTTATACAGGTAACGAGCTGAGATTAGGAGAACTCTCTTAAAGGGAGTGCTCCTAATCTCAGCTCGTTACCTGTATAAAAGACACCTGTCCACAGAAGCAATCAATCAATCAGATTCCAAACTCTCCACCATGGCCAAGACCAAAGAGCTGTCCAAGGATGTCAGGGACAAGATTGTAGACCTACACAAGGCTGGAATGGGCTACAAGACCATCGCCAAGCAGCTTGGTGCAATTATTCGCAAATGGTAGAAACACAAAATAACTGTCAGTCTCCCTCGGTCTGGGGCTCCATGCAAGATCTCACCTCGTGGAGTTTCAATGATCATGAGAACGGTGAGGAATCAGCCCAGAACTACACGGGAGGATCTTGTTAATGATCTCAAGGCAGCTGGGACCATAGTCACCAAGAAAACAATTGGTAACACACTACGCCGTGAAGGACTGAAATCCTGCAGCGCCCGCAAGGTCCCCCTGCTCAAGAAAGCACATGTACAGGCCCGTCTGAAGTTTGCCAATGAACATCTGAATGATTCAGAGGAGAACTGGGTGAAAGTGTTGTGGTCAGATGAGACCAAAATCAAGCTCTTTGGCATCAACTCAACTCGCCATGTTTGGAGGAGGAGGAATGACCCCAAGAACACCATCCCCACCGTCAAACATGGAGGTGGAAACATTATGCTTTGGGGGTGTTTTTCTGCTAAGGGGACAGGACAACTGCACCACATCAAAGGGATGATGGACGGGGCCATGTACCGTCAAATCTTGGGTGAGAACCTCCTTCCCTCAGCCAGGGCATTGAAAATGGGTCGTGGATGGGTATTCCAGCATGACAATGACCCAAAACACACAGCCAAGGCAACAAAGGAGTGGCTCAAGAAGAAGCACATTAAGGTCCTGGAGTGGCCTAGCCAGTCTCCAGACCTTAATCCCATAGAAAATCTGTGGAGGGAGCTGAAGGTTCGAGTTGCCAAACGTCACCTCGAAACCTTAATGACTTGGAGAGGATCTGCAAAGAGGAGTGGGACAAAATCCCTCCTGAGATGTGTGCAAACCTGGTGGCCAACTACAAGAAACGTCTGACCGCTGTGATTGCCAACAAGGGTTTTGCCACCAAGTACTAAGTCGAAGGGGTCAAATACTTATTTCCCTCATTAACATGCAAATCAATTTATAACTTTTTTGAAATGCATTTTTCTGGATTTTTTTGTTGTTATTCTGTCTCTCACTGTTAAAATACACCTACCATTAAAATTATAGACTGATCATTTCTTTGTCAGTGGGCAAACGTACAAAATCAGCAGGGGATCAAATACTTTTTTCCACCACTGTATTGCTCTGCTACTAATGCTGCCTTGTCACTTTCTACAATCAGATCAGATTGTGTGTGGTAAATGGATCCAGTTGCTTTGTTCCCACCATCGTTGTCTGGCATTCAAGTAAAGTTCAAGTGAAAGTTACATTAAACTGTCATTCCTGAGGGAAAACATACATTTTTTAATAAATCCAGGTAGCCTACAGCAACATATCTTTGGCCTTTTCTGTCCGATCTGTTTGTGCAGTTTCTACTAACATATTCATCCTTGAACTTCCTGATTACAGTTTGTGATAGATATGGGAATCAGCCTCCAAACCATGATTTGTGGAATAAGGTGCCCTGGTTATTATTCTTTCTAAATGTCCCGATGCATCCTAATGGCTGTTACAGCTCCGGGAGGGGTGGGTCACTATCGCATTCGCTTCATGTCTAATCTGGTGGAACAATACATCGCGCAGCTCCTAATGGCTCTTTAATCTTTGCATACAGACTGGACAAGAGTGAGAACGCATAAGACTCTCTTTTAAGAAATGCAAGTGGAAGTAGTTGGGAGACAAATGCTTTCTGTGTTAAAGCAAGCAGTGATGGATTAGATCTGATTTACACCATCAATCAGGAGAGGCCTTCACAAGCACAGCTTTGTGGAGCTTGAAAAGGTTGCTCTGGTTGGTTATAGGATTAGACGTGATGCATTAGATGATCGGCAGCAGGTATTTGTGTGGTGCTGTTGATTGGGACATGCATGTTTAACATGTAGGACATGGCACCCTGACAGGAACACATCAGTGGCATGATTTCATTAAAAGCTGATGTGTGCTTAAATCTGCTAAACAACAGAACCTCTCAGATGTGTAGAGAATGACAGTTTGATCTGGATTTGTCTTTTATAAAACAAATAATACAAAAAAATCTTCTCTTTAACGGAGCACAAAGATGGTCAGTTCCCCACTGCTCTATTTACCTATTCCCGACACTAATTGGAGATAGATATCTGTTTCGTTGTATTTGAAGGCATGAAAGTCGAACATGAAAGTATCCTAGTGTCAGTTTCTGCGGTCACAAAATATTTGATGTTCTCAAAAGACTTTGAACAATTTGTTGTCAGCAGGCACTGCATTACAGTCAAAGACATTGTGCAGTGTTGCCTCTTGTAATTTCTTCAGCTTTACAAGTCACAGTGATACATTTATTTTAAATAGTTAGAAATCATGAATTAAATTAAGCAGATATAACAAGTATCATTGTATTGTGTTACTGTAAAAATCTGAACCCATGAGGATTTGCTAAATCTTTTAGGATGCATACATGGTATATGATTACAAATGTTTTAGAAAGAGTTTTAAAGCATGGAGGTGGATATGTGTCAAGTCTGGAAGTAAATGCATCAAGTCTTTATTCTTGGGTAATCTGAAGACGATCTAGAATGTCACTACCTGTTTGCTCTACTTCACATGTTTAGTTTTGAATCTTTCTCTCTCTGTGTCAGATGCATGCACAGAGTGGTTTCAGGTTGTCCCAGCATATGACTTTGTCTGTATCTTTGAAAATGTCCTGCCACAGTGGGTTTGTGATTGATGAGATTCCCATCAGTAGGTGATGCTTGCAGATTGGCTTGATAACAACAGCTTTCTCTCGGGAGCGGCCGTTGCTTCAGCGTCTCTGCAGGCTCGTTGAGCTCTGGCCCCAGTATGAAGTGTGCACTGGGGTGATGAGCAGGCCATCAGACAGATAAGCTTATACTTAGTGCAAGTACACAACACTGTGGAGTTTAGCAAGTGGGAGGACTGGGAGGACCAGCTGTGTGATCATAGTTATGAAACTGGGGAAAGAACTAAAGAAAGAAAACCAGAAAACTAAAATATCAAAATAAAATTAAAACAAAAGCAGATAACTGTTATAAACTGAATACTGATATAGTAAAGGAATACAAATTGACTGCAACATTTACACACACACGATCTTAACATCATTCAAGCAGCTGGGATCCTTACAGTTTCCTCTAAACTGAATGAAATATACTTGATATAACAATATAAATCTAAATATAAAACTCCCAAATGTTCTGCTGCCCTGGCCTGTGAGAGCTATATTCATGGTTTAAAAGGTCATGGTGTCCTCCTCCTCTCCTGTCTCACTTCACTTACAGAATGCAAATAGCAGAGCAGATGATGTTGCAGGAAGGTGACTAAAGTGACAGACACTTCAATGCTGTGTGTTATGCCAAGGGTAGCCCAGTCTAATCCATCCTGTCCTGTGCCAGCTCCTCACCACTAGCAGCCCCAGGCACTATGCAGATTACATAGCCCAGACTCCAGCTGGCAATCCCCAAATTGTGCGACACATCCCGCTTTCCGGGCAAGCACAGGCCTCTCCTGACCGAATGTCTACAAAAGCCTACTTTACGCTTCTGGAGAGAGTTTACCATGAAGGTCCATCATGCTACATCTAATGAGATTAGGTCTATTGTCATTTGTTAAGTTCTAATCTATTTAGAGAAAAAATCATCTATCACCAAATGGCATAAGGAGTATGCAATACAAAAAAGTCAGGGAGATCGTAGAGGCTTTACTTGGAGATGTGTTGGCGTCCCTTTCAGAGCACTGTAACCGACTTACAGTCCGATTCAGAACAACGCTGCCTCTGATGGCCCTGCTATAGGAAATTCTAGCACACAGTAACCAACTGAATTAATAAACAATATATCTGGCTCCCTGATCCTTGTGAAGTGGTATCTGCAAGGGTTGATGGCATTTTCTTGTTCTCCTTGCAAGACCCTGTCTTATCTAAGGAGCTGAGAAATAATTTAGTTGACAAGGTTTTTTTTTTTGTCTAGCCGTATCTTTGCACATCTTACAATTACTGCCCCGGTGGCCTTTTAAAAAGCCCTCTGGGAAGTCTTACATTAGATCGGGAAGGATGACGTGAGTAATTACCCTGGTATGATTTGGATTGTAATGTTTTTTTTATAGCTTCTTCCAAAAGCAGAGTTTGAATGCCGTGAAGAAAACAACATAATAACCAGAGCAGATAGCAAGATATGCTTAATGAGGCTTGGAATGACATAATCAGAAAGTGTGCTCTTATTGTACCCTCTGATTGTTGCTCTGTGCATCAGTGGCGGCTTGACAAATTAGTTTCTCCTGCTCTACTGTAGTCAAACGCAGGTAAAAGATCTTTGTAGACCTCAATGAAGCACATTCAGGGCTTCTGTTACTAATGTGAAGATATTTCCATCAAAACATGAACAGAAGTTATGTCATTTATTTATGTATTTATATTGAATTTCCCAATGAAGGCTAAATATTGTGTTCAATTAACAGGTTTTTCATGAAGGCTTCAATCCTTCAAAGGCATCAGGTGGTTTCTGTCTTTACTGGCTTGTGTTTTGGTCATAGTGAATGAGATGTTAGACTAGGTGCAGGACAAATGTAAATGCCAGTCCATCCCTACATTTAAAACCAAGTACTCAATGGGTTTGCATTACAGAGAAGAATATTCTGTCAAAGAGTCACCGTCATGTGTTGTTAGTGTCATTTCCAAATACATGCTGCATTAGTTTCCTTCATTCAGTGTTTTGTTTCCAGGATTTGAAGACAAGATAAATTCCTTCATCAAGCCTAAAAGGCTCTTGCGTTTGAAGATCGTTTGAGTCTCGGCCGCATGTCCTCCAGTGTATTTCAAGTTAGATACGGCTGGCAAACAAGCAAACAAAACAATTAATATATACATGCACATCTTGATTTGTTGTTTCAGGCAGTCATTTCCATTTTGAATTAACCTGAGCATATGGCTATGTCTAAATGTAAATTACTAATGAGCTTAAACACCATGTGAGAATACTTTCAGATGTTCGTTTGTACTGTAATTTGCTAATTGAGAGGCCATGGTAGTTTCTTATCTAAGGCAATACAGATCATGCTTTCTTCCCTGTCTGCTGTCCCTCCGCCTTTTTAACATCTTCTGTGTTAATCACCTTGTGCAGCTTTTACAGATTCAGCACTATGGAGCTGAATAACATCATAGCATAAATAATGTATAGCACATTAATGTATTATAGTAATAATTAAAAAAGATGTGCGAATGAGCTTTTGAAATTTAATGTATTTCATAGCGATAGAAGGAATAAAAAAAAAAGAAAACGCATGGTCTTTATTACAGATTGAGGTTTGAACATTTGAACTCTTATAATAGTCTATGGAAGTATTGAAAGCTTCTTATGATGCTAGAAACCCATTTTTTTTGTTGGATTGTGGGTTTGTTTTATGTATGTATGCATGCGTTTACTTGTTTTATTTTACTTGTTTCTGGTTTCCAAGGGGTAAAGATTTGAGAACTGAAAACGCCATAAACTAGAAGTACTGTCAAACAACAAACACAGAAAGCCTGCTTTCGCAAAGTCTCAGCTGCTGCCTGAAGCCCAGCTCGGTGCCAGCCCTGAAAGAGGCAATAGTGTCTGGCACAGAGAGGATCTGCTAGGCTGCTGAATTTTGAATCCCTTACAACTGAGAAGCAGAATTGTATTTTCAGGACTGTCAACAAAGCATAATAATGATTAAGCATAGATGTAACCCAAAAGGCATCTGCATATTAATATAAGTTTGTGTGTGTGTGTCTTTATGTATGTATATTTATGTATATAATTAAAAAGAAATGTATGAACTATTTCTGATGATTAAAAGGACTTAAATGATTAAAAACATCCTTTGCTGCAGGACATTTTGGGACTGAAGCCTGTTTTTCAGCTCTGCAGAATTCTTCTTTTGCCCAAAGGTGACGAAATATTTCTTAATGATTTAAACCCTTTGTGTACATCAGACATATTTATTCATTTTGTTTTCAATCACCCTTTGCTCCACAGACTGCAGATCAGCCTCTTCTCTCATTTGCCGGCTTCCTCATTGCAATGCCAGGTGTTATGGCAGTGCATTGGATTGGCATTATATAGGGTCCGGTATAGAGCTGATAACTGTACATGGGTACAGAATGGTTCAAGAGAGAAAACTAGTGATAAGTGAGGTTGGCAGTTTAAAGGAGGACAGCTGCATACCTCTAACTCTTTATGTCATCAAATCTATTAAAACAGCAAACTAATATTAAAAGCGAGCTCATCATTTATTTAACAGGTATGAGGGCTGACCCTTGACCTTAATGAGTTCTGGAATAATTTTGATAGGTGTGAATGCTGTCCACAGCTCCCACCATGCAGTCTAAATCTAGTACATTTCCAGCACATCCCAGAGATGTTCTGTCAGGTGTATATCAGCGAAAGGAATACAATGGTTTCAAGGCTTTTCTGCTGTTACCACTGATACTATCACCCATATGGCATGGTGTTTTAGTGTTGGTAGATATATTGCCCCCCAGAATAAAATTCCATCATTGCTGGCTGTACAGTTATCCAAAATAACACACAATGTACTGGCAGTCACAGTGCCCTCCAGGTACAATCTATTACCAGCACAGAGAGTCTTGTCCTATTCATCTCTATAATATGGTATGGTGTACATGTGGATATAAATCTAGGTAACAATGTTGTTGGAAATTAAAAGAAAAACAAATGATGGTACATGATGCTAATGCAGACTTTTGAGAGGTGAAGCAGTAAACTGTCAGCCAAAAGGACAGACACATTAATGAAGTTAAGCACCTTATGATTCTGTTCTGGTTATTTCGACACAGCAGAGTACAGTTCATTTAATTTTCAATGTCAGCAAAACAAGGAAGCTTAAAGAGACTAGCGGGATTCAGAAAGGTTAATCTCTATATAGTTTATTTTTTATTTTTTAGACCCTGTAGATCTTGAGGTACAAATCCCATCTTGAAGACTAGTGATCTCTCACCTATGACAAGCACCCAGGCACGAGATGCTGAGGCAATACTGAGTCTGTCCAACCCCAGCTGCACTTGGTAAACTTGGTAAACCTCTTGGGGAATCATTGAAATAATTTTGCTGCTTTTAATGCAATCTTTGTTCAGTGTAAACTGATGGAGCCTCTGGTGAATTGTACATAATGTGCATCTCAGCCGCACCTGTCTTATCTGTGCATAACATGATAATATTATGTTTTGAATTGTCCCAGTTTCTTGGGTTACAGATCTAGTATTTTACTCACAGTTTACTTGTATTACTCATTTTACCTCAATGACATGATTCTCCCATGTGTTCATAACCGGCAGCTGAGATCTGATCTGTTCATCGCTTTAGATGGTGTCACTGTAGAAGCCTGCAGGAGATGTACAGGGGTTTGAAATGAAAATGAATAACCAGGAACTCTCTGCGACCTGGAGACAGAGAGCAGGGTTCCAAGCGGTAGCAATAAATAAATCCAGCCGAGGGTGTGAGGGTGGTGAGGCAGGAGCCGAGGTCCACACACTGAGCATGTCTGCACGGTTTACACGAGAGAATTTGTCTTCCGTGAGCCCTGACAGTTGTTATTTTTAGGTTCTAATTCATATTTGCTTCCCATGAAGTGCATGATGGAGATGATAAAATGGCAGGCATCTGTGCAAAACGTTGTATTGGCACTCACAACACGCACACACACACACACACACACAAAATGTGCCTCTGCCTCTGCCTCTGTCTCTGCCACAGCCTCAGCTGGTTCACTTCAAGTTTGTGGCGATTTTACAGTTTGCAGAGGAGTACGCCATCTGATATCCTCACAATATTGTCCTCAGATCTCTGTAGGCCGCTTATTCACAGATTTTAATGAGTTTGCTCTGATCCGACGGCATGCTTGTGAAGCACAGGAAGTATACTTATCTGGCTGTTTCAGCTTTCTCTACAATGTCAGCCATTTATATTACAGATTTTGCTTGGGGAGATGACTGCTCTTTGAACGCTTGCCCCATTTTACAATAGGACGCCAGACAGTTTACTGCTATAAGCCTCTCTTTACATAATTTCCTCTTTTGTGCATTTACTTACTTTGGAAACATATGATTTCTTTGTTTTAACAAAAGATCAAATACTGAGTTATAATTTGCCATTAGCCCGTGGGTCAGTTTTGATTTAATCCCGGCCATCATGTTGGTTTCTGCTTGGTGCTGAAATGCTGTCTGTTTGAATTAAAGCTCATTTGCTAATGGCTGTTCTGTACATTCTTGGCTGGTAAGAATATAAATCATGTGTACTCCAGTAATGAGCCCCACACAAGGAAAACTTTTTTTGGTTCATGCTGCTGATTAAGTGCATGTTTAGGCACATGGCATGGATACTCGACACTATACATCAAGATCCTACAATCCTAACGTTCAGTTTTCCAGCAACATTAGGCATTTCACCACAGGAAGAGAATATGGAATGATGATATTTATTGCTCTAATCTCATATTACCAGTTTTCAAGAGAAAGATTAAGCATCCCAGCATCCTTTCGCACGGAAATACTAGAAAGTCTTTCTCTGGTTTTATTTCCTGAGGAGGTTCCCCATTAGGGTGCCACACTCTGCAGCTGTGAATATGTAATTTGCTCAGTATTTTCCATCTCAAGCAACATATCTGAAAGGTGTTTTGGACAGAATGCTGAAGTAGTCTTAAATAAGTAATAAAAGTCTAAAAGTCAGAATTTTAAAGATCGTTAAGGCATGAAAGGCCCGATCCCTGCTTAATTAAGCACCGTGTCGATAATGTAAAATTTAATATGCCAATTTTCCTGCCTCCAATAATTGCTAACATGCTAGAACAAACAAGGCAGGTTGTTGAAAAATATCCAAGATGACAACAAAGAGCCCAGTGTACTCCAGACACTGCAGAGAAGGTGTCTTTGTGATTGAATTTGATAGGGCCAAGTGCAGTTTTTCTTTGTAAGCTGATTTTAAAAATGGAACTTGAAAGATATTTGAAAAATCACTGTGGATTAATGTATGTACTAATCCCAAACATGAGCACTCGTCTAACAATATATGCATTGTGACTGGGTCTGTCAAACACTGGAACTTTTACAATGGCAAACTGCTGTGGCTCCATGCTGTCAACAAATCCAACAAAGAAACAAACACTAGTATTTTCACCAGCACTGCAAACACTATTACAGTCCATGCATTGCATGCATACAGTTCTAATTTATTGCAATTTCCATTCCGTGTGCGGATATGAGCTCCAAATTAATTAAGAATTATCTGTACTGATTTACTTTAAAGAGCATAGGAAACTGCTTTGGGAAACATTTATTGGTAAACCATTAGGCTCATCAGTCATCATTCATTGATTTCCGCCAATTGAAAAAATAAAGCCTTTACAGCATTATTTAAAAGGGAAACGGTCAAAACATCTTAATTGAAAAGGCAAAACGAATTCCTTTTGTAAATGGTTAATTAGCAGTGACACATAATGCATTAATGAACAACATCATGACTGTTTTTCAGCCTGTCTCTCTCTCTCGCTCTCTTTCTGTGTGTGTGTGTGTGTATATATATATATAATGATTATTTTATTTTTTATTTTTTTTCTTGTGGTATGTTCTTGTTGACAAATCCTAATTGTGGAACGAATATTCTGTTATGCATGATTCCCTTATGAATAATTAGATTCAAGTTAGTTTATGAATACATTATGTCTAATGGTCTTTTTTTAATATATAAACCATCATGAATTGCATGTTTGTATCCGGCCAATTATCTGATTCTGGAATAATGAAGAGACAGCAGATCAGAAATCCTTTGAGTTTTGAGCCTTGGGTTTTTTATTTTTTTTCGTCTAAAGCTCAGTATTGGTACTCCTGCTAAAGTGAGGACAGTCAGCTTTCTGAAGCAAGCAAGTCCACTTGGCTGCAGCGTCAGAGCTGTTAAATCCACCCCATTGTCTTACCAGTTCAAATAAACAATTGTAACTACATGTTCAGCCCTTCTTTGTGAGAGAGAACTGCATTATTTTGGCATCCAAAGCTGTGAATTATATATCAGAGCCTGTTGCCTGAACATGTAAATAAGAACGGAAGGGAATCCAGCAGTTGTTTTAATTTACCACAACTTTAAGAAATATGAACACGTTAACCAGATGATATCTTCTTCATTAAAGTAACACTTTAAACCTGGGTCTCTGTCCTGCCTGGATTGCTCCAAAGGCACATCTTTTGTCTGAACAGAAACCCCTCTGTGTATATGTAGAGCAATAATACAAAAGAGATCCTACCCACTCCTGCATTGTTTATTAGAAAGTACAGAATGATGCATAAATCCCAGAAGACCGAGCCCATGAATGCAACGGATTATGTCCTCGTGATGCGGATGACATTTCTATCAGTCCCTGCCAGCGAAGGCAGATGTGATATTGGTCTTTCGCCGAGGGGGTCAGTGAGGATACTGCAAGGTCATGATGCACAGATGAAACTCTTTGCTCTCCTGTGATATGATGTGTGTATATGATGTCAAAACTTTTTTTTTTTTTAAATCCAATTAAAATATTGCCTCAGGGTCCACCCCCTGAGCTTTGACTAGGAATGCGCTGGACTCCACAGAACACAAATGTGGACTTCCTTAGAGTGAAGTGGGGGAGGCAATTTACAAATCAATAAATAATTAATTGTAAATGTGATACAAGCAGTTTGATTCCCACCGTGGCATGCAGCCTGTGCCCTGATGTGGATTTTGGATCGTGAGTGGGGTAAGGGTGGAGTGAAGGGGCATCATTATCCCTGCCAAGCAACGTACACCGTCAGTGTATTGCAGATAATTGGGCTCTGGTTTCTTCAACAGTTGTGAAGCTACAGATACCTTGGGAGCATTGTGTTTTACTTCTTCTTGGTCTAAAATGGAGAAAATACAATATTAATGTTTTATTGACCTTCATAGCAAAACCAAACATTTGGAAGCATAGCTGGAGCACAGGTTTTTTTTTTCCATTGTTTATACTGTTAAACAATGAAGCACTTTGCCCTCCTGCATAAGTGATGAAACATAAAGAATATGCAATGTAATTAAGTTTATAATACATAAAACAAAACAAAATACATAAAATAGGTCAGTGTTTAGGTCACAGAAGTTGAGTTGTATGTTTCCAGTGTAAATATTTATTTGATACAATCGTAAAACAGTTTTTATTTGCTGAACAATGTCTCACTTTTGTGCAAATGTACAACTTTTAACAAAGTCTTTGGAGAGATTCTTGATCACTATAGGTCATTGTGTGTTGGATTTAAGTACTGGGCTTATCTTAGTCATGTGATCTTATGAAAAGAACTTTTTAGGACATAATTATATTAATGTTTTGCAAACTGTGAGGTAGTAGAATTAAAAAAGAAAACAAAATCAAAACAGACAGACTTGCTCTATGCGTCTCTGATGCTGTTCTCTGAAGAACCTCACTAAACCTATAGAGATTAATTAATTTGCAATATAAGATATCTCTTGAAATCCTTCAATCGTTTATTTGTGATAATGTTAGACGAAAACAAATCATTTAATTGGATTCAGTATATTATGATGATGATGGTGGTTGTTGATTGGGCTGCTGGCTGTTAATGTTTAAGGTGACATTTGTGCATGATTATCAAAACCTAATTAGCTGAATAAACTCATTTCAAAGGATCATATATAAAATGTACCATGTATCCAGTTTATGCATGATTGAAAATGTAAATTAAGTGATTTGAATCTATAAATCACTTTGCAACCCACAGTGTCTGTTCATGCAGCTTTGTTAAAAAAATGTTTGTATTAAAATGGAACAAAAAACTAAAAGTCTGTAGTGACGTTGGACAAAGACATTGCCTACAACTGTGTATGTGCCCAATGGAGCATATGCCAAAGTGCAGGGTATGTAATGGGTTAATGCATATAGTCACACATTGCTGAAAATGGTTCTCTCATGATTTAATTTGTCAAATGGTTATGGTAATGTTGTATTCAGCCTTCACGTTTTTTGCAATCTGGCATGGGAATTCCCTCCTGCTGCTGGCATTGCTGTCACTTTACCTCCATGACAGCTCTCAGACTGTGTGCTGACATGCTGCACTATTCAGCATCTCAGTGGGTGATTATTGAAGGATATAGACATTTTAAGTGTCTCCCCCCCTTACTGCTGCACTTTGTATATCTTAAAAATACAAAAAATGTATGGAACTATAAAAACCCAATTTAATTAGTGTTCAGAAGAAAACTGAACAGGTTTTCAGGACTGCTAAGTGCAGTATAACTGAAAACTGCAATACAAAAAGGGTACAAATGAATGACTGAATATTGTTCAAACAAAACAAAATGTAAATAAAGAAAAATCTGCACGGACAAAGAATTTGAAACATGTATGTAAAATGCAACCATTCTATGTACTGGGATCATGCATATTGCATAGTTATGATTCCATAACTGCAGATTTGATCTGTGTGCATCTGTTTCGAAGTGCAGGGAATGAAATGAGCGCGCTCTGTGTTGGCTGTCTTGACACCCCCTGGCAGGGCCCCTCTCCTGTACTGTGATAATAGTCACATTCAGCGGGAAAGGCAGTGAGCAGATATGAAAGCACGGGGATTGTGCTGGTCATTCATTCTGAATTACTAGGTATTAAACTGCTGGGAGATTGCCGCTGTCACTGCTGTGCTTCACCTTTTCTCAGTGCCCATTTAGAGGTTGATAGGTATGCAGCCTGGATGTGCTAAAGAGACAAAGGAATTATTGCAGGACATTCCTATAAAGGGGAGGAATCTCTTCTTGTCAGCTTCTTTGTAAGGAATATAAGCCAGTGGTGTTCAGAGTCTGTCCAGGGAAACCTACCCACTCCTTTTATATGGCAAAGTTTCTTGCTGAGCTCCTGGGCTGCACACTGCCAGAGAAGGGCACCCCACCTATGTTTGAGGTAGGTTGTGGAAATCAGTGACTTCTGCGTGGTTTGTTAATCTCCTTGGGTGTCACAGGCGGGCACCTGTTTTTCAGCAAGAGCACTTCTCTTTCCACTGTGAAGTTAAGGGTGTCTTCCTCATGTCAGCTTTCCATTTCAATCCAGGGCACTGCATAACAATTGCATCTAAGCACTCATGTGAAATCCATTGTGCATCATTTTCTCAGCCCTAGCAGACTGTAAGCAGTCAGACAGAAGTGTGTTTACCTGCATTCAGGCATTTTTTCTTGTTTGTTAGTTGTTTTTGTAAAGAAATATGCAACCTTTCCCCCTTTAAAATGCATTTAGTTGTATTTGATTGCAGCAACCTACTTCGATATATACATATAATGTTAGTCAATTAGCAAGTACAGGTAGACAAATGCATTATTACAGTTGCTTGTTTATCTTCGTCTAAATCTCGAGGCTAGAATTTCAAATATATTGTGCATTTCCCATCTTGGCTTAGTCCAAGGCTGCCTGATTTCTTGGTAATTGTGTAGTGACTGCTTTGATATGGGTGGCAAAAAGGCTAAATACTGAAGGTGTGTGAATTCTCCCTTGCCTGCAGCCTGAAGCTGTTTAATACATGCAGAGTGTGTATGTGGGTCAGTGTGTCATGCCAACCTGTGCCGCTCACCTGTTCCAATACGGGATCGGGGGAAGCTCCCTTTACAGCCTGCGTGCGTTTCCTTTCCTCAGACCTACAGGTTACCACAATATGATCCAGATATTTCAAATTCTCTTTCAGCCTGATTGCTTTTGAGGATTATAATGGGTATGTATTAATAGGGTCCTAGGACAGGGTTCACAGGGTTTGAGGATTTATTGATTTTATATTTTAAGTAAATTGTTTGTTCACATTATGTGGTTGTGTTGAAAGTTGAGTTATTTCCAAAGCTAGTCTGAAGAAGCTTTATCTTGTATCACTGCGAACAATATGTGATTATATAAGCCAAGTACCTGCAAGATAGAGTGCAACAAAATGCTTGTTTTATCCCTCTGATTTATTTCCTGTTGAAGTGAAACACAGTTTTGCATGTTTTCTTAAACAACGTGCTTCAATATTTTCTCATGATATCAAATGTTCCCTCTAAGTGCCTACCACAGGGCAGGGGCTGAATGATTGTATTCCTCGACAACTGCAGCCAAGTCACTTTCAGAAAGACCCGACTTTTGAGTCTCACCTGAGAGATGTACTGTCTGATCAGATCTGCAAATTACATGTATAACACTTTTCGAATTTGGAACATATTAATAAAGTATTTCTATAGTGTTATTGACCAGGTACTAACTGACATGCATTCAGATTAACTGAATGATAATAACAAATCCTACATGCTTCCCATCAATTTACCCATTATAAAAGTTTAATTATGTGCTAATAGATGTATGTATAAATCATTTATAAAATGGTATTCGTGCTCACTATACTAAACTGTTACCAATGTAGAACAAGGAGGTTACGATACTTGTGCATGGAAATTGAACGTTTCAGAAGCAGAGCTTGCCTGAACTTCAGTTGGGATCCTTTGGGTTACAAACTCCTAATGACTGTACCACCTATTTTCCATCTAATCTACACTAGAGTACAGTGTAAAACTGGTTTATCAAAAGATAAGATCCACACAAACAGTAGTTTTTTAACTGTATGTATTTAACAGTTCCTATTGTACACTGTGTATTCTCTTTGAAAACATAAAAAACCTTTCACTTAAAAGAGGAAAGAACACGTATTTATTTAGAAGAATAGTTTCCGAAGAATTTTGCATTTGACTATTTGTATAATACTGGCCTTGCCACTCTCTAAAATTAAAAAATAATAACACATTATCTCAATCCCTCCACCCCCTCTCCAAATGTAGTGTTTAAAGTGTGACATGCTTTCCATTTCAAGACCCAAGAACAAGGTGCTGACAGTTTAAGGGTTTATTTATCTTAACAAGAGGATGCAGGTTCCGTTCAGGCTAATATCCAATCTAGTCTAATCTATCTAGTACATTAAACTACTACAGTGAGGGAAAAAGTATTTGATCCCCTGCTGATTTTGTACGTTTGCCCACTGACAAAGAAATGATCAGTCTATAATTTTAATGGTAGGTGTATTTTAACAGTGAGAGACAGAATAACAACAAAAAAATCCAGAAAAACGCATTTCAAAAAAGTTATAAATTGATTTGCATGTTAATGAGGGAAATAAGTATTTGATCCCTTCGACTTAGTACTTGGTGGCAAAACCCTTGTTGGCAATCACAGAGGTCAGACGTTTCTTGTAGTTGGCCACCAGGTTTGCACAAATCTCAGGAGGGATTTTGTCCCACTCCTCTTTGCAGATCCTCTCCAAGTCATTAAGGTTTCGAGGCTGACGTTTGGCAACTCGAACCTTCAGCTCCCTCCACAGATTTTCTATGGGATTAAGGTCTGGAGACTGGCTAGGCCACTCCAGGACCTTAATGTGCTTCTTCTTGAGCCACTCCTTTGTTGCCTTGGCTGTGTGTTTTGAGTCATTGCCATGCTGGAATACCCATCCACAACCCATTTTCAATGCCCTGGCAGAGGGAAGGAGGTTCTCACCCAAGATTTGACGGTACATGGCCCCGTCCATCGTCCCTTTGATGCGGTGCAGTTGTCCTGTCCCCTTAGCAGAAAAACACCTCCAAAGCATAATGTTTCCACCTCCATGTTTGACGGTGGGGATGGTGTTCTTGGGGTCATTCCTCCTCCTCCAAACACGGCGGGTTGTGTTGATGCCAAAGAGCTCGATTTTGGTCTCATCTGACAAAACACTTTCACCCAGTTCTCCTCTGAATCATTCAGATGTTCATTGGCAAACTTCAGACGGGCCTGTACATGTGCTTTCTTGAGCAGGGGGACCTTGCGGGCGCTGCAGGATTTCAGTCCTTCACGGCGTAGTGTGTTACCAACTGTTTTCTTGGTGACTATGGTCCCAGCTGCCTTGAGATCATTAACAAGATCCTCCTGTGTAGTTCTGGGCTGATTCCTCACCGTTCTCATGATCATTGAAACTCCACGAGGTGAGATCTTGCATGGAGCCCCAGACCGAGGGAGACTGACAGTTATTTTGTGTTTCTTCCATTTGCGAATAATCGCACCAACTGTTGTCACCTTCTCATCAAGCTGCTTGGCGATGGTCTTGTAGCCCATTCCAGCCTTGTGTAGGTCTACAATCTTGTCCCTGACATCCTTGGACAGCTCTTTGGTCTTGGCCATGGTGGAGAGTTAGGAATCTGATTGATTGATTGCTTCTGTGGACAGGTGTCTTTTATACAGGTAATGAGCTGAGATTAGGAGCACTCCCTTTAAGAGAGTGCTCCTAATCTCAGCTCGTTACCTGTATAAAAGACACCTGGGAGCCAGAAATCTTGCTGATTGATAGGGGATCAAATACTTATTTCCCTTATTAACATGCAAATCAATTTATAACTTTTTTGAAATGCGTTTTTCTGGATTTTTTTTTTTTTTCTGTCTCACTGTTAAAATACACCTACCATTAAAATTATAGACTGATCATTTCTTTGTCAGTGGGCAAACATACAAAATCAGCAGGGGATTGAATACTTTTTTCCCTCACTGAATTTGTGTGTGTGTGTGTGTGTGTGTGTGTGTGTGTGTGTGTGTGAGAGAGAGAGAGAGAGAGAGAGAGGAAGTTACTGCATATTTGGAAATGATAATTGTTACATTAATTTAAAAACGTGTTTAGAGTTGATCATATTACCATTAAAACTTGTAAGACAGATGAATAGCTCATGGAAGAAGATGCATGAGGTGACATTCTGTCAGAATCATTGTTCACATTTAAATCTTTCATTCCTATATCCTTCACATGTATGAAGGATCATCATTAACGTTGGCTCGGTTCAGAGCCCTGACTGTAATGATTTCAGTGAATTCAAGAATAGACACGTGAGGTATTAGCATGTGAAAATGGCTTGGTGGCCATGAGTGAAGCGGATGAAATACGCATCACTCATTTTATGCAATTCCTTGCAGATTTTCCAAGTTTCTAATGGTTTTCATTAACAGGCACAGATGGCTCAAAGCAAGGCTATTTTAAGGGACGGTATGCCATGTAGATGGACACCACAGACTTTTCTGTCTCCATACCCTGAGTTTATTGGCAAAAGCAACATTCATTTCCAATAAACAATGCAGCAGGAACAAATTCCATTGAGATTTCTAATTCTTATTTAATTCAAATTTAATAAGATGGGGAATCTCTGCATTTTCTTTACAAATCAGGTTGCATTAGAAAAAAGCTATTTCAGTCATGGCAGGTGGCTGTAATGCCACGTGTATAGAGTCGGCTGCAGCAAGCATATTTGGGATTCCTGCCAAGTCATAGAATTTGTGCGGTTCCTCATTATTTCTCCTGTTGTTCCTCATTTCATATACTGTACGAGCCTGCACTGCAGAGCAGCTACTATGAAATCAGTGAGCACACTGGAATACACTGACAGCCAGGTGACTCCTACCTTCTGACCTGCTCCTGTTAAAGGAGGACTTTATACCGTCCGGGTCTCATGTATGTTTTCATGTTTTAAATTCAGTTGTCCCAGCATGAATGATTTGTGTTTTCATTGCTGATTATTTTAGCTGATTTACTGTTGGCCTTAATAAGAAGCAGAAATAGAGGGACTGAAATACTTGGAGACAGACGGTGAAAGTGTCTAGTCCTATTCCCCAGTTTCACTGATGTATAATGTATATGGTCAAGCTTACTCAAAGACAGAGAGGAGATATTGAGGGAATCTCAGAAAGGTAACCGAAACCTGGATTTTCTCATTTACTTTCATGTAATCAGCAGCTGTGAAATGTTCCTGCAAAAACCTGAGTCAACTCTATCTGTTCCCTTGGCAGAGAAGTGCCCCATTTGATTCTTGGAAAATCCATCAAATTTCTTTCCTGTAAAACCTTAGTCTTCCCTTTTGCTTAAAAGTGTGGAGGAAAGAAAACACTCCAGAGGTGTTTCATTTGAGGTCAAGGACAATTTGGTTGTGAAAGCTATTATTTTTTTATATGGACTTGCTTCCTTACATTATTAAGACTTTGTATATGATATGTATTGTGGAATTACATAAATAATTCTGTTTATTGCTATTATTAGTCTCATATCATCTACCTTATTACCCACAGAAGCCCGAAAATGTCCATGTGTAACAGATTAAAGTTTCCATTTTTGAATGAGGAAAAAGAGGATACAAAACAATTGTAACAAAGTAATGTAATAACCCACTGTCCACCTTTGGTTTCAAATATACTGCAGAGCTGGTTTGTTAGCCTACTTTTGGCAACTTATTTTATTTTCATGGACTTGCCCCTGAACATTTTTCAGTAGATTAATTACATGACTTGTCTTTTAGCAGACACTCTTATCCAGGGTGACTTACATTTGTACCCATTTATACAGCTGGGCATTTTAGTGGAGCAATCTAAGTGAAGTACCTTGCTCAAGGGTACAACAGCACTGCCCCACCCAACCTTCCAGTTATGAGTCCAGAGCCCTAACCACCACTCCTCAGTAATTCTGTTTTAGTTTTCTGTCATTGAAACAAGAGCATCCCTGCATTCTCTACATTTCTGTCTCAACGATCAACTATGAGCGATTGAGTTTTGTACCGGGCAAGAGACTGAAACACACATCCCTCTGAGAGTTAATTGTACCTCAAAGCCACAAAATGAATAAACATGTTCTGTTTGGCACAAAAAAAAATGTAAATATGCTTACTAAGTAAACCGGAGCGAATGATTAATTAAACTTCAAATGCTGCATGTTCGATTCATATAGAGCACTGATCAAATGAGAGGTAAGTCTCAAAATGAAAGGCAGGACGAGAGCAGAAGTGACAGGTTTTATGCTGTTGCACAGCTCTCTCTCTCTCTCTCTCTCTCTCTCTCTCTCTCTACTAAGGATTTTCCTCCAATTCTTTCAGAGGATTATATGCAGCTCGCAAGGATGGCAGGGTTAATCTGCCGCTCATCACTTCTGATATCCTCATGAAGATGGAGGACTGAACAGAGCATGCCCAGCCTATCCTGTGGCCCGCTGCTGATTTTTCACAGCAATTACAAGAGTCCTTTTGCATTCAGAGCCAGGTGATAAAAGCATTCATTGGCCAGGCTGGCAGAGGCACTAGAACCACTGGCCCATTAAATAACACAGATTTAACAGTGGTCTTTCATCCCAAAATGCGTTTATGGGGGATTTGGTTTTTCGTTTTGTTTTGTTTTTCCGTTTTATCATCTCTCTGCTTCAGGCATCTCAGAAAATGAAAAACATAACTTCTGTCAAGACTTCCATAGTATCATTAAATACAGTGCTACTCCTTGAAGCCTTTCAAGTGGGCACTCATGTTTCACAAAGGCTTTTGTCTGATATTTTTTTTTTAAATGTAAGCCATTGAGAGCAATGCTGTGTTCCAGTGGGAAATGTAAGCTACTTCCTACATGAGAGATCTTACGAAAAATTCTTATTCCAAAAATATTTCTCTGCATCTCAGTTTGTGTCATGGGAAAAGACCTTCTTGGGTGCATAGGTGACATGTCCCTTATGTACTGGTTGATGCATTTTTTGTTTTGTTACACAAGTCATGTGAAAAGCAAGGTTTGTGGAAAATGAATAGCAGATACTTTCTGAGTTATCTGTCAATTCATCGATTGTTAACTGATCGACAGCTAATACCTACAGGGCAGCTAAGGACAATATCCTTTTCACTCGACACATCCTGACAGTTTGAGAAAAACATGTCTCTTCATGGATTTAAAAGAAAATACATGTTTTGTTTGGCGGTGCATTTCAAAGTTCTATTTTACTTATTTCAGCCCTTCAAAAGTAATGGACTCTATATTCTAGGGCAATTAAATTAAGACTTCTACATTTTATTTTACAAACAGATTAGCTGTTGTATTAAGCAAACCAGTTAATGTCAACTAAGATTTGACATACATCATTGGAAAACATTTATATTTGCCAAAAATAAAAAAATATCTAATTCAAAAGTACATCAGCACTTGTGGGGTTAGTCTTGAGTGAATTCTGTATTTTGAGTCAGTTGAATCTTCTGAAGGGTGTAGCTCATGGAGGTCAGAGGTCAATGACAGGCCTGTGTAGGGATGCAGAGCATAAACAGCTGGGAGAGTTGTGAGAAGACTGATGATGGCTCTGTCCTACTTTTGCTTCTCTCAGCAATCAATCTGTAACCGAAGGTCTGAATCCAAAGAGAATACAGCATTTTTTTCTTGCTAAAATTGTTTCACAGAGTTATTATAACATGAAAGGAGCTGTATACATTTCTATTCAGGGATACTTATTTTGGATGTCAGTTCAAGGGTATTCTCCCTTTTGACATGAATATGCCAGCTGCTTTGAGTGGTGAACATGTACATCCCTTCAGATATAAGCCTCCTCTATTCCCTCAGCAGCGCTCAGTGAATCTTCTTGATATAGTCATGGCATACATTTACATGTATTTAACTTGCGATCACACTACCAAAGACAAGGAACAGGTTTCACTCTAGTAGCATTCCCGACACTTCCTGTGCCCAATAAGAGAGAAGAGAAGGTAAATTGTAAGTAAATAATTGTATCAAGTTCTACAGGGAAGCATGCAGGTACAACTGAAGATTCACTGTTGATGAAACATCTGCACTTGGAGTAATTGTATCAGCTGTCCTGATATTGACTGGCAAATTAATTATATACAGTATATATGTTGAAAATAAAAACAAACAATAGGTGGACATGCTTTATTTCAGTGATTTTAAAAATATTTATTATCATTAATATCACTATTTCGTATGCCAATGTCAATACTTTCCACTTTTCACTTTTTCTGTCAATATCCCACTTCCTTTTAAATCTGTAATAACAGCAGATACTCATGCCCGTGTCTTAGTCTGCTCATCTGACAGGGCTCTTGACAAGAGCAAGTTGGGTAATTGGATAAGTACAATAATTATCATTATGCACGTGCATCCCAGAGCAATCCTGACTACAGAAATGCTATGAAGGCTTCCTACCCCCCACAGACTCCATTACTGATGGATGTTCTTTGAGATCCACATTCATTTCTCTCAACCTGCTGTGCTCATGGACTGCAGCTTAATTACATGAAAGTTTTATAAACTTGAGCCAGTTCATTAGTGTTGATCTTCACACCTGGCTGACACTCATGCTTAATAACACATTATGCCTTCCAATACAGGGTCAAGAACAAACATTTGGATCCACTCCTGTCTCTACAAATGCAAACTGATTTAATGCACACCGGTTTTATGACCACTTAATAAACATGCAGCTTTTCAGTTAAAAAAAATCACACCATTCATTTGAAGTGGTTATTTTGCGATTCATTTAGTTAATAAAGCTAATTAAAGAACACTTATTTATCATTGGCATAGTTTCAGAGTTTGCTGAACAATGATTGGACCAAGTGAAGACTGCAAAGATTCCAGTGATTGAACCAAGTTTGTAATTGACACAATACTTATGAGTTATTGATGGAAACTACAAATAAACCATTACCGACATGAGGTTGCTTGAAACCAACACAATATTCTGGTGGATAATTTAGTCTTAAATGACAGGATTAGGGGATTTTTACGAAGCTTTCTGTATAGAAGTAACGATTATGGTATATTTAACAACATAGCATGGATCTGGCCTATTTCAAATATGTAACGAGATGATGAAGAGTACTGTTTGTTAAATATGGTTTCTAGGGTTTTCTAGAAGATGAAGTCCAATTAATACAGTTTGTGCTAACCATCTCCTGTGTTTGCACTGATGTGTGTAGTAACTTACAATTCTTTATTATTAATGATTTATAAAAGGGACACCTTTTAGCTACCTGTTTGACTTTGTGGCCATTCCATATAGCCCAATAACAGAGTTATAACAGAATGTATAATGCATTATAAATACTTTATAAAGTAGCATATATAGTAATACTCTATTATACATTTATAAATCAGTAATAACATTGATAAGCAGAGCATTATTGTATAGTATATTATTATCTATGAACCACTGAGAAAATCCCTGCATGTCTTTAACCACAACTACCACATTCTGTGACATTTCTCTTTTCCTTTCTTTAGCTTGTTACCCAAAACAAATACTTTGGGTAATACTCTAAACTATGTGTTCATCTGGTATGAAACAAGTTATGCCAGTGAGTAAAAGTGAGTAGCACAAAAACCAAGACGGATATGAAGTTTTGCCATTTCATCACAAGACTCACTGGACTGCTTTGATCAGGAGTGTAATAACTTGCATGACTTTGAACCAAATCATAAGTAACTATTTATTTTGTTGCCAAACACACTGTGATTGTTACAGTTGTCAACTGCAGTTGACAGAAGCAAGCCCCAGCTAGCCCACGCTCCTGTATTCCTTTTACAAGCTAATTTTCCATAATGAGACATAATTAGATTAAACTACGTTAGTCCATTTGTAGAGCTCCAAGTCAACTTTTCTAAAGTTAAATGGATATCCCTCAGCTAGTTGATGGAACAAATCATATTTTACGGTGCATTGTGCAGCTTGGGACGGGCGAAGGAGAATGCAAACAAAACGGATGTCTGAGCTCAATGTTAAAAGCATGAGCAAACTTCAAAGCATTGTAACTCTAGTGAAGTTGCAGTGTGAAAGACACTTATGCTGTGCTAATGAATAAAATATTTGAAGTGTCAGGGGTTCTCAGGATTACACAGTTTCTGATGGTCATATATAGTGTCCTCTTGGCTGTGAATAGCTTTGTCAATGCATGAATACAATTTACTAAAAATAATATGTGAATAAGATCAGTGTTATTTTGCATTAATGAGCTGCATTACCTGCAGAGTTAGATGTAAGTTTCTCTTGTACATAAAAGCATCAGAGCCATTTCCATACAAATCTTTGGAAGGGTTTGCTTAAAACAGGTTTTTTAAGGGTAAGGAATAGGGGAAAGAAAACAGCAGGGAAGTCACATATTCCAGCAAATTGTTTTCAGAAAAATAAAGATGTGGAACTGGAATCAGAAATGACTTCTTTGTACAGTCAAGTAACAAAACATGTAAAACATTCCGAATCATACTCTTATCTTTTCTAATGAAGTGCATAATGCTAGAGATAAAGGGACACCCTAAACATGGTACCAACACCAAGGATGTTCACATCCTAGACCTTTTTTTATTTTTACATCTATATAAAAAATATATATATGTATCCATATATATATATAGAAAGTCCAGCAGCATCGCTAACATAGAAATGACTGTAGAATTCACAACCTATTAAATATTGAAACCACTGCAGTCTGTTTCAGCTACCTTTCTATCCCCCCATGTTTTTGCTACACATTAACCTTCATTCATGGGTGCAACATCATAAAATCCCAAATTATATTAAATAGCTATGTAAAACGTGAACATGATCCCCTTCATCAAAATTCAAGTGGACTTTTGTGAATCTCACCAGTTGGTTTTGCAATACACAATCAAAAATGCTGGTTAGAGATGAAGATGATTATTCAAATTATTTAGCTGATATTTTCATTCAAAGCAATTTAGAGGGGTACCTTTTTACACTGATGTGCAAATGTATTACACAATTTGCATATTTCTACTCTGATGTTTAAGTAAAACAAAAATGTGGTGTTCAGTGCAAATTCACCTTTTTGAAATGGAATCAAAACAGAATAGTTTTCAGTTAACCACATGGACAGCAAGGTATATCTCAAAATATACAAGCTAGTTGCCAGTATTTCACCCTTATTCTTCAAAACCACTGACGTTCTTCAAAGACCTTCCAAAGATCTTGCAAGATGTTGATTATTTAGTTTTCTTTGTCCAAATAGGAAAACATTTTCAATAACATCTGGGCTTTGGAACCATTCCATGCATTCAAGGCTTCGAAATTCCTCTTTGCAAATTAGTTTGAGTTATTTAATCTGCCAGTACATGATTTCAGTGCTAGTATAGGAGTCTTGATCTGGATGTCTGAGCTGTGACTGGGAGCCCGTGGAGTAACATGAGTCAGTTGGGGTAGAAAGAACACCAGGTGAGCAGTCAAGTTATGGATTACCTGGAGGAGTGGGTGGATTATAGTGATTCCAGCCAGAGGGCCATTGCAGAGGTCTTGGTTTTACTTCAGATCCTCTCAGTCACCCTGTTTCCAATAATTAAAACATGTTTTATTGCAGCTCTTGTGAATAGCATTTGCCAGGAATTCTGAAATGTCTTGTTTCTGGGCATGGTTGTTATTTTCTGTTGAAGTAACAAGTTATGATGGTTTCTTCCACGTGCATTTGTGTGTCTGTGTGCAGCCACCACAGCTGTGTGTTCTGGTCACTGTAGTGGGCTGCACTGTCTCCAGCCCATGACGTTTAGCCTTTCTCATGTTGGCAATGTATATAACTACAATGTGTATAAGTGATGCCGCCTAAAGTCTGTGACATCCTTTCAGATTCTGCTTTTAAACATACAGTAGGATTAGCATTCTATGAAATGGCATGCAGTTCCATTAGTTCGGGAATTCAGACAACCTCACTAGATATACACTCACCTAAAGGATTATTAGGAACACCATACTAATACTGTGTTTGACCCCCTTTCGCCTTCAGAACTGCCTTAATTCTACGTGGCATTGATTCAACAAGGTGCTGAAAGCATTCTTTAGAAATGTTGGCCCATATTGATAGGATAGCATCTTGCAGTTGATGGAGATTTGTGGGATGCACATCTAGGGCACGAAGCTCCCGTTCCACCACATCCCAAAGATGCTCTATTGGGTTGAGATCTGGTGACTGTGGGGGCCAGTTTAGTACAGTGAACTCATTGTCATGTTCAAGAAACCAATTTGAAATGATTGGACCTTTGTGACATGGTGCATTATCCTGCTGGAAGTAGCCATCAGAGGATGGGTACATGGTGGTCATAAAGGGATGGACATGGTCAGAAACAATGCTCAGGTAGGCCGTGGCATTTAAACGATGCCCAATTGGCACTAAGGGGCCTAAAGTGTGCCAAGAAAACATCCCCCACACCATTACACCACCACCACCAGCCTGCACAGTGGTAACAAGGCATGATGGATCCATGTTCTCATTCTGTTTACGCCAAATTCTGACTCTACCATCTGAATGTCTCAACAGAAATCGAGACTCATCAGACCAGGCAACATTTTTCTAGTCTTCAACTGTCCAATTTTGGTGAGCTTGTGCAAATTGTAGCCTCTTTTTCCTATTTCTAGTGGAGATGAGTGGTACCCGGTGGGGTCTTCTGCTGTTGTAGCCCATCCGCCTCAAGGTTGTACGTGTTGTGGCTTCACAAATGCTTTGCTGCATACCTCGGTTGTAACGAGTGGTTATTTCAGTCAAAGTTGCTCTTCTATCAGCTTGAATCAGTCGGCCCATTCTCCTCTGACCTCTAGCATCAACAAGGCATTTTCGCCCACAGGACTGCCGCATACTGGATGTTTTTCCCTTTTCACACCATTCTTTGTAAACCCTAGAAATGGTTGTGCGTGAAAATCCCAGTAACTGAGCAGATTGTGAAATACTCAGACCGGCCCGTCTGGCACCAACAACCATGCCACGCTCAAAATTGCTTAAATCACCTTTCTTTCCCATTCAGACATTCAGTTTGGAGTTCAGGAGATTGTCTTGACCAGGACCACACCCCTAAATGCATTGAAGCAACTGCCATGTGATTGGTTGGTTAGATAATTGCATTAATGAGAAATTGAACAGGTGTTCCTAATAATCCTTTAGGTGAGTGTATGTAGTAAAAGTTAAATAGTTTATTTTGGCCCGGACACCCTTGACTAATGGAACGAGGACTTGGACATGAGGATGAGGCCATTGGAACCGCCCCCCCACACACACACACACATACTAGATGGAACGAGCTATGGACTTGCTGTAAAGGCAATGTTTGGGGTGGAGGAGGGACACAAGGTAGTCAATGCTGGGAAAATGTGTGTGGTGAGAGACAAAAGATGGAAGTCGGGCGCGAGATTGGGGTTGTCCTTCTCCCAAACCTCAGTTTAAAACAATTTTTCTTTTGTGAATTTCAATGGAGAACAGAAAATAGTAGAGTGTCGATCTGGAATGTTAATTCTTCTTCAGATGGGCCTTAAACGTGACAGATACATTGTAATGGCCATTTATTTTGCATTTTTTGATAAGCTCTTTGCCTTTATTTGGCAGTAAAAACATGCTGTTCAGATGCTTGTAAATGGTGCTCCTTTCCATTTCCGTTCCTCGCTAATAGCCCTTATGATGAGAGTGGATTAGGTGTTGGATGTGTATTTTCCTTGTTCCACAGATGTTCATTGGGATTAAAGCCCTGATTCTGCATTGGCTATCCCATGACATTTACACTGCAGGGCTATTCAAAACGGTTTTCAAATCAATTGCATAAATATAATATGACATAGCTTTTATTTTTTGTCCTGTGCCTTCCTCTACTTAAAAAGCAACTGAAGGTGTGCACCCTGCCTAGGCTTTCTGAGTGATGATTTTTTTAATGCATTTCTTAATTGTCTTTCACTGATCGTTAATGGTAGGGACGATTTTTATTCCACTGCCAGAAGTGTTTATACAGCACCCTGTTTTCCTGACCTGTGCATCATTGGCAAGCGAATCGAATCGAGCCCAGTGTGTGAAAATGCATTTGATGAACCCAACTGTCGTCTGTAGGCTTGGCCAGGCTTTGAGCATTATGGTAAAGCAGGGATACAATTAACTGACTTGCCAAAAATAACAAAAGGAAAATAGAAGAGAGGGATCGAGCACGTAGCCCATTGGCGTGCTCAGAGTGCTCCTTCATAGTTTTATTATTAAAACTTTACTCGTCAATAACCCTCTCCTGCCCTATTAATAGAGAGCTGTAGTGGTTTCAGTCTGGATTTTCATCAAGGCTGCCTGGGAGTGTGAAAAGCATCGAGGACCTCTCCAGAGCACTGACAGAGAAATGGGTATCAATATGTCTATTTGACAGGATTTTTTTTTTTTTTGGCTTCCGCATCTCAAGTCAGCCGTATTCTGACACAGAAGTCCTCATGGTCTAAAATGTCACAGATTGAAGAGCCAGAGCAGAAGTTAACCCTTTGAAAGCTGCACTGAATGATTATACATTTATTTGTATTGGTCTTTCTGGTGGGTGGTCTGACTGGGGCGATTTTAGGGCTTCAGCCTGAACAGTTGCAGGAATTTGCATTGATTATTAGCACTCTGAGGGAAGAAATTATCCAGACTACAGTAAACCACCTGGAGAGAGAAGGGAGAACTTCACATTAGCATTTTTCCTTTTTTTTTTTTTTTTTTTTTAGTTTTTTTCTGGTCTTAATCAAATGCAAAACTTAGCAGCATGTTTTCATACATCCGTATCCTATAAACGGACACAAAAGAAAAGCAGTCTCCAAAAGTCATATAGGTCAATAACCATTTGTTTTTCATGGTCCTAGCATGAGTATTGGGACCACTCATAAATATGGTTCTCATATCCATGACATGGATTTGTGTTACTAGTGTCAGACTGCAAATAAATAACGTAAATAAAAATGCCATCACACCATCTCCCTTGCTACATTTAAATGAACAATTTTGCCACTGAAAATATTACATATGTGACAATACCAACCACAAAATAGAGCAGACACAAATACAGCAGTAGCACTCAAGTATGCTTGACATATAGATCTCTCATAGCCAGATGCATTCCTACATGTATGCCTACTGTAAGCCCTGAAAGTAAAGGGTGAAATTTTACAGTGTTTTTAAAGTGATCATTTTAATATGATTGGTGTGTCTACAATTTGTGTTGCATTCATGTGTATCCTATGTGATGTAGAAGGTGTATTAATGAATATATCCCTGATTGACCAGAGTAATTAACACAAAATATACATAGCACTGATGCATTTCCCTTGGCACCCTAAACAGGTGATCATCAGTACTGTCAAGAAATAACCTATTCTGTTTTATTTCAACAGCCGTTGGGCAAAGGTTAATTTGTTCTGGGTTGATGCATAAGCTGCAGGTACTCCTGGAGGTAATGGGGCGAACACATGTAAAATGATATTCAGCACTGCAGATGAAAGTACATATGCCAGGGTCCTTATTAAGAGGGGAGGGGCGGGGGGGGGGGCAGAAAAATGAAATGAAGAAATGGAAACTTTATAGTAATTAATGTAAGGGAAATTAGAAATGGAGAGTTAGTTAATAATGCAAGGAAACTGATTAAAGACACACTTATTAGAACATGATTGACCTCAGATGGGAATGGTTTCTAATTACATGTTAAGCATTAATGTCCCATTTCATTCTTCAGTGTTCAAGGCCCTGTCACACGGCCTGCACATGCTTTCCCTCATGTTATGTGGGACCCATAAATCTCTCTGTCTCTATATATACTGGAAAAAATTAAGAGACCACTGCAATTTTTTCTTAAATCAGCATCTCTACATGCATGGCAGCCATTCCATTCCATTCATATTTTCATTTGGAATTTGGGAGAAATGTTCATTTTACCCAAACACATAAATATACAGTAAATAGTAAAACCAGAGAAACTGATACTTTTGCAGTGGTCTCTTAATTTTCTCCAGAGCTGTATATCCAAGCAATTCCCAAAGAACTCTATTTGTTTTGTTTCAAGTATATCATATGTATATAATAGCAATATGGATACAAAAGAAAGTTTGTTAGTTTGAAGAAAAAAATAAAATCCTGGATATATATTGTTTTTTTAAATATCAGTCACATTTCTGTTTTCTCATTATAACATGACTGACAATTCATTTCTCCAGACTCTTGAGTCATAAGAGATACAACGTGAGGTAATTTTTTCCCCCATACCATTTTTTTTTTATTTTTTATTTGGGGGTCAGTTTTTATATCACGAAATATGCTATATTGTTAATAAAAAACATATTTTGGTCATGCTACTGAGGCATAGTACACTAATAAATTATCTCTCTGTCATTACACTGCTCTTGAGTGGTTCTCTTATTAGGTCGTGTCTGTTTAATCAAGAAGAATGCGTGCCTGAATTGTATGTGATTGGAATGTAAAATGACCTGCCACAGATATGTATAGGTCTCTAATGAGCTAGATACAGAATGTCACTAATATCTAACAAGCTAATCAGTAGGATTTTCTTTGTAGCAAAGTAAAAGACTCCTATTGGGAATTGACAATAAATGCAGTTCATCAATAAGATTTTGAATTAACTCAGGCTTTAATTGTCTCATGCAAAATTGATTTAAATAGAGAAGTAGGTATTGACTGTAGTTCCAATATACATTTCATCAGAATATAATAGAATATTTCAAGTTTGATTTACACTCGAGAGGTTTTCTGAATTTCCCCTAAGTGAGGCAATAATCTGAGATAATGCGTTGTTTCTTCTTAGATGGATGTAGATTTCTCCACATTCCTGCAAAATAATGTAGTTTGAAGAAGAAAAAAAGCACAGTCTGCCAACACAGTAAGATATATGTGAAATATATTCATGCTTTGTGAAAGATACTGTAACTATATATATTTTTTATCTTTTCATTTATTTTATTTGAGTACAAATTACCCCTACACCTGTTATAGAAGTGTGAAAATTATAGTTTTGTATTGAACCAATTGTCTTTTCTTGGAACTCCAGATATTTTGTTTTAGTCACATAATTATATTAACACATCTTGCACTGTGTTAAATAGGAAGTGTAGATCTGTAAACTGTTGTACTATATAGCAGTCAGGTCTCTTGTAGCTTAGCTCAATAATAGGCTCAACTTCATGTTTTTGTTTTGTTGTTTTAATTGTAATTAGCGCTGGTGTTAGTTTAAAAGGTAGTGTCTGTTACTGTGGAAACCAAATTCTAAGACCCACCTGTGCCAAGACTTTTATTACATGACTGAATGGCCCTGGATCAGATTGTATATAAAAGACAATATAATAAACTGTCAACAGCAGGTGTATCCAAGTCATAAGCTAATGTGGTGACTGGGTTTCACATAAACATTGTAACTTGTAGTCTTAGACATAATAACCAGTCATAAGGTTGAAGATTAATCTAGGGTTGCTTTTAAAATGGAACAAACACCTCCTCTCATTGGCCCCATTTCTTGAATTCTTAGGTTTCAAGTAAATTATCCAGGAACAAAGTTGTAGTAGACGTAACAGAAGCTAGAGTGCCCTTGCCAACATAAAACCATGCTTGTATAAATGCATTTGTTAGTTAAACATTTTGTATCACAGATTGTATTGAAGCAAGATACAGAAAGACACGCATGTGTACAAACACCAGGATTAAATCTGTATTCCGTGTCATTTGAATAACTCCATAAACCTTCTGAGCATGATTTCTGTCACAGCTTAATTGAAATTCGAGCTGCGTATCGCCTTGTTTTTTCCTTTTTCTCTTTCTACCACCGGGCTTATTGAAGGAACAAGGGCTGACAAGGTTTAAGGATTTAGTTTATGTTGATGGCACTATTTTCCCATCTCATCACTGCTTTGGTTTGAGGTAGGAATATTCGCATATCTCTGGGACCAAACAGGAATATGACTCATTCAGTTTTTCTTTTTTCTTTTTAAACAAATACTTTTCAGGAACCAGTGAGAGTGGGAAAGCGGATAGCTGATGAAATACAGGTATCAATGAGGCTGATATTTTACCCATTGACAGCATTTAGTGTCAATGTGTAGGGAACCCCTTCTGCCTCGGCACAAACGCTGGCAAACAGGGTTAGCCTTTATAGTAGATCTCATAGTGTGGAGCTCGCATTACCAGAGGTGCATTCCCACAGATGAAAGAAAATCTATCTCTGACCATTGAATTGCATTAGAAGATGCTTCTGATGTGGTCTCAACCAAAAGAATAGGCTTTATTGCAACATCTATTCTGTGAAAACTGAGAAGCAACCCCGACATTTCGCATCAAATCAAGTAAGGGCAGAATCTGAGGCAATTGTTTTTTCTCTCACTAAATGGAGCGCAGCAGAGATGTAATACTGTAGCTCATAAAATGTTTAAATATAAAAGGTAAAACAAATATTTGTAAATAATGATCCAATCACTATACAGGATTCTAAGGCTTTTAATCTCCATAGTGACTTGTTGAGACAATCTGACTGGTGAGATGTTTTTCTGAAGTCCCCAGAGCAGAGGTATAACTTAAGCCTCTTCCAGACCTCAAAGCAACACATACAGTTGGAGCGGAGTGGCATAGACTGAATGTTTAAAAAATAATTCAGCTCATTGTACTCTGTGGGACAAATTGTTATTTTTGTGCACTGTTCACCCTCGTCAAGTGTCAAGTGTAGCCTTGCAGGGTAATACAATTGATGTAGCCACTAGAGGGCACATACTCACTCACTACTGTAGAGTATTTAATAGGATTTTATTTTGGTTTTAATATATAGTTTTAGAAGCGAAGAAGCACAAATACAACCAGAGTTCAACATTTGTAGCCAGTCATTTCCCATAGAATGGCTGTGAGGCAAATGTGGGAGTTAGGTCTGGATCCGGGGGGATTTTTGGAGGTTTAAACTGACATGGCCTCATAGCTTCTGTGTTGGGAGCTGTCTCGTTGGATAAAGGCATGTGGTTCAGTTGAAATATCTCCTAAGATATCAACAATATTCTGAGGAATATTACCTAATATCATGTCTGTATTTAGTAGCGGCAGCCTTTCTTGCAGGTGGCTTTTACCCCAGCATGGTAAATTCATTGCAGCCATTAAAGCCCAGGCTAATTGGCAGCCTATGGATAAATTGGTGGAAAAGAGGTTTCACTCCCTAGCGCTCAACTAAATTACGTTTTTTGAGATTGTTGACATGGTTGGCCAAAAAAAAAAAAAAAGATTAAACCGTCTGTCTTGGTGGAATGAATACATAATATAGTGAAAATGTTTGCCTTGAAAAAAATAATAATGGAGAATTGAAGCAGCCAGGCCTCTCTCCTCTTAGCTGTTCACTGTAGAGCAGCGATTAAATCCAACTTCCTCTGTCACCTCTTACAGCATGATTTTCCCAGGAATTTGTTTGTTTACTGTATTAAAACTACATTATCTGAAAAACTATTATAACATTGCTGTAGTCCAAAACCTGAATAGAAATAATACGTTTTTTCTATATAAGAAAATGTTTCAATTACAAAACTGTGGACATTTGCAATGTGAACTTATTTGATTTGCTTAAGATTGTGGCTGTACGCTGCAAGTAATTTCACAACGTTTTTTCCCCTTGAAATTTTAAAATGAGAAATCAAGCATAATTCCCCTACATTTTCCATTTTTTTTATTATGGAAATGTGTACATATTCTAAAAGCAATATATCCCCAGGTTTTTTTGTTTTATTTTAATTAAGAATACCTTAAATATTAAGCAAAGAATTCTATTCCCTGCTTTTTCTTCTGTAGAACAGTGCAGAAGTGCCCTTGAGAAGCGAGCTAATCTTCCTGGCAATGCTAAGAAACAGCAGGGGATGCCTCGTCCTGCTTTACAACACATATCAGTCTCCCACACTTGTCACTTACAATACAGCTCAATTGTTAACATGATCGGACAGCATACAATTAGTGAACTCCTGTGAAAAATGAATGATTTACTATAAGCTGCTGAAAAGTTAATTCCATCCCTGTTCGCTTTATGAAGGAAATGTAATTCTGCAGTTATCTCCTTCCAAAGTTGGTTTATGTCATTTCTGTTAATTTATCCAATTAGCTTGGATTTTGCACTGCACTGTAAGAAGTCTTTAAGTCTTTGCATGAGAAAAAAAAAATTTGAACAGCGGCTTCTGCAGATAGGAGTTGCATTTCTTTATTAAGACTGAATTTTCTTCAAAGTGTTTCATAATACTCCGGCCCCCTCCACCAGCAAAACTCTGAAAACACATACCCAGATATTTTAAGTTACAAGGTACATATAAAAGAAAGGAGTATAATCAGTGACCATTCCTGAGCCCTAGCCCTCTTCCACAATGCTGCTCGTGTTACGACTATTCTGCCTTGGCTCGGCACAGTCAGCAGTTCCCAAAAAGCAGTGTACGGAAAAAGGCAGCGGGGGCATAAGGTCGAGGTTCAGTGGAATCAGTCCGGCTGCAGGCACAGTGTGGTGGCAAACCGCTAATCAGCCTGAGACGTGTTCAGTCTAGGAATTCCCATGCTGTCATGCCCGTCGCCCAGCCAGCACGAAAATGTAACGCATTGCAAATTAGAAAGTGCATTTCCCTTTCGGAGGCCCGGGCTCTGATTGAGACCGAATGACTAAAGAATGGCAAGTCACAATCCATTAATCTGAGTCAGGCTTTCCACTTTTGATTGGCACTGTACCTTCATCTCACAGTCCCCTGTGCCGTGGAGTGACAGCTCGCAAGGACAAAACCCAGCAAAGCATTAAAGAGAAAACAGAAGCACATTTATCTTCCTGTTGTACAAGGCGCTGTGCACTTCTGTGGTCAATTCTGAAAGCATGCCGGCTAGGCCTCTGATCAGATATTAACAGGTGATTAAGAGAATCAAATAGTGAAAATAGTGACTTGCTATGCATCAGACTACAGCTGTCTTTAATGTAATGTCCTCAAATTCTTGGTGAATTCCAAATGAATACTACAGGAGTATCATCTAATGTGCTTTCTCTTCATCCAGATGTGATTAAAATGATGAAGGGTTGGAGTTCGATCTGATCTAAGGTTTGGACATTAACAAACAAAGCAAGGTTTTACAAATGTGTGTAAAACCTTCTTATAATTTTATATGTTAACATTCAAATTATATTAATGCATAAAAACCCATTAATACAAAATGAATGCATTAATACAAGAAACACTGGTGAATCATTACAGCCCTTTGGATACTAGGAGATTAAGAGTGTTTATACATAACCTTCTCTGTGTACATTTTTCTTACTGTCTCTCTTTAATTTAGATATCTGGGGTTGTTGTAGGATGGTTTAAAATCAAGTTACAATTGTAATAAGTTACTAAACTGTCTTCAATGGAAAGCAATTACAGTGTGAAAAGACTTTGGTAATGTCGCTAATTTGACTCAGGCTCTATTATCTGGTTTTCAGAATTCAGCTTCATAATTGGATGTATAAGATCTGAATTGTGTCAGACACACACAATGCTATTCACAGGAATTGCCTTCTCCTGGAATAAAGACAGGATCTAGTTACAATAGTAATTTCTGTCAGAAGCCACTTGAACAGGAGGCAATGCACAGCTTTAATAAATATATTGGGAGTTCAGTGAATATGGGTTCAAAACAATACACTAGGTATTCTTAACGATAAACCGGACACCAGAAAAGCTGTACATACATTTTGAAAAGACTTACAGAACCATTAATTGCCACCAAGTGAAAACAAAACAACCAAGAGCATCATTTATGAGGTGATGACTTTCTGGCAAGTGCTGTGTAACCAGGGTCTTCATGGCAGCTGCCTTCACAATGTAGGGGACAGATGGATACTACATTAGCACTCGGAAAAGGAGTTTGAATGTTGTAGTCACTGACCAATATCTGAGAGCAGGTGCTGTAAACACACGGTGTGAAGATCTAATCTGTTAGACTGAAATTGTTTCACTACTGTTCTTGATAATATGGATATATAATAGTACTCTGGATTGTGGAGGAAAATGAAACATTCAGAAGTGAATGATACTGAAGAATTTTCATGTATATTTAAATTCTTATATAAAAAAACAACCAACAAACATAATCCACCACCATCAACAAAACATTAGAATGAGTCTCCACCCGATACTGTTGTCCGTATGAAACCAGTCATCTTTTAGATTAAGAACCCTATAACAGTTGCCCAAAGTAGCCTTTATTTGGTCTTGTCCTGGATGTAGTTTAAACACTTTGCCTGATTGATGGTACCTCCCTTATCACAATCTGTATGAATGCTTACAGTTTTTGTGCAACACCATTATGAAAACAGTATCTAGGATACGGGTGTCTTTCCTACTATACACAGGTCATTTCCATCCCAGACCAGGGTCTATACTCAGTTATGCTCAGTTCAGATTTCACAAATACAGAACCGAAATGGAGTAACTCCTTCACTTGGAATTCTGTATATTTCCCAGCTGTAGAATCAGGAGATCTTTGATTCCTTTTTTCTGAAGTCCTGACAAAGCAACGGATCAATGTTTGCTCCTCATTAGGTTCATTTTCCTACAGGAGAAAATCACAAGGGTGTTGTATGCAGTGTTTGCATAAGCAGACGCTACACTATATGAATAAAGCTTTCCTTTATAGTCTGATATGCTATACCCTTCATGCCTCAGTAAATATTCTCCAGCAGTCGTCTTCCTATATTTAGTTCATGTTGGATCTGACAATCTGCTGAGACCTTTTAACTCGCACCGTTAAGCATCCTATGTAAATGTAAACAAAAGCTCAGCTTCTGGCCTCTAGATCTCCGAGATACTCGAATGTCTTTTTTTTTCGAGGCATTTGGATCCATGTAGTTCACGCCATGAATAAAATAATACCTCAGATGACCGTTGAAGTCCTTAACTGACTTCATAGTGCAGGTATATATTCCATTAACCATTTGACCAGAGAAAGCAGGCAAGGATATGTTCTCAATATTAATGAGGAAGTTGGTATCCTGGACATGACCACGGCAGGGTTTGGAATGGAAATAGCTATGTTCATGGATGCTCAGTGCTGGGAAAGGAAAATGTTCTACCCCCTGACTGCAGAATTTTGCTACTGTAAAATTCTCTACATGCAGTATTGTAGAGATTCCTCTCAGACTCTGAATTAAAAAGTAAATCAGTTTTACTCTATGGGGTTTTACATTAATTATGTGCATTTTAATGAGACTCAGGCATCTAGTCAATGGTTTTTCCTTCTCTTCACGACAGTAGAATGCATTTGACTTTACTTCGGCAATGTTTGAGGCTTTGTATGTCGATAGTCTGATAATTACCTTGCTGTAATTGCTGCTCGTTTTAGTTAATTTTTTTTTTCTTTTTGAACAAAAGCTGAATAGAAGTATATCCAGGAAGATAAATGGTCAAGTGGATGATATGTAAAGTAGAGTAGATGTCTGCAGTAGTGAGTTGATGTGCTTTGTATTAAAGGAAGCAAAGTCATTCCAGTTGACTTGACAAACTTGAAAGGGCATTTCAGATTATTCATTTTGAGGATACGTATGTGGCCATATGGTGGGGTGTGCCTGTCTGCACTGTTTAAAGTCATGGACCATTCAAATCAAGATGCGTGTGCAGTGAGATTCCTAATTTGTAACAAGTTGCTTCTTCTTTGACTGAAGTTATAGTGAAGGAACCACAGTGTCCTTGTGTCCCGTCCTTCTTGCCTACCCATTCACAGATTGGTTAGCCGTCTGGTAATCTAATTTAAGCACAAGAGTCAGAGGTTAAGGTAATCGCCAAAGTCATTTTGAATTAGTTAATGCTTCCTATCCTCAGTATTATATTAATGCTATATTAATGGCCAAAAATTAAATGTGAAGAGCCAGATTCACAAGAAATGCTGAAGGCAGAGGTCCCTCGTTTAACCTACACTGGCCTGAAATTGATTTTATTAGAGCTCACTAAACTGGAACTCTGAAAGCACCGTGAAATCATGTCAGAGTTCCCCATCCTTATTTACTCATTAATGCAAGCCTGATCACAACATGGTCTTTGCAGGAGTAAATTAGTTGTGTCCTTGGAACATCCTCTGTACTATAAAAGGAGAACCGATGGTTGCAGAGAAGCCCCAGTAACCTTACATTTCCCTCCTTAGCAAGCAGTGTTAGACCTTGAATATGACTTTTGTCCTTTATGAACTCTTTAATTACATTTTGTGCCTCAACCTGAAGGCACTTGCAATTAAAAGAAGAAATAACCCCTAAAATTCTGAAATATTACTCAAAACCAACCCCAGGTTATCAGGCAGCAGGTTATGGATAAGCATTTTCTAAAGAACTCTAGTCTTTTTTTTATCCTCTGTGTAACCCAAGCCACAGCAAATAGTTCCTGGATGCACCATCATCAATCTTACTCCTCCCGTGAGAGAATTGTAGCAATGCTCCCAGCCAATATGGATTAAAATGATGAGGTAAACATCAAAGAGAGAGTGGAGTTTTGTGAACAGGCTTAACCTTCTTTCCTGGGTGAGACAAACTCATTCTGGCAGGTGAAGCCTAGGAGGATGAGATGAGACTATCTAGGTTATAATATACACAATTGGGGGACACTCAAATTGTATAAAAGTGCAGCTTTAATTGAGCTTCTCCGGAGCACATTATGTTGAAAGAGCAATAGTGTGTCAAAGTTTGTTTTCTTGGAACGAACCTGACAGGAAAAACATCCAAACAGAAAACAAATCCGAACATAACTCGAGAAGCAGTGAGAGACCAAAGCAAGGAAGCTTGTCTTTGGACCAAATCCGTTTTTGATTCATGGCGCAAAGCAAACTGTATCATCCTTGGCAGCAGCAGTTCGTCTTGCTGCCTCTGTATCCTTTGGTTTGATTGTTACAGGGAAAGTGCCTGTTGCGATCATTTATCTTAAGCTCTTACACAGATGAAGGCACTTGTGGACCCACTTCCCCCCCCTATTAAATATTACAGCTACTGGGCGTTGTGTTCGTCTGGGCCTGCTCTGTGCTGCGTCTGTGGCACCGCACTCCCCCAGGGGAGTGGAGATTGTGGGATAACTGTGTGAAGAGCACTGACTGTGTTTCCCATGGCTCTTCTGCCACAAGACCTTTGCTGTCCAGGCTGTCTGTAATGACTTCAGCAGCAATATGTGGCATATGTCATCAGATTCTCTCAGGCTGGGTAGCAGACAACTAGTCAATTAAGAAGGTCAGCACTTTTCTGTCCTAAATACAAATGGTTCCATAGAATATCATTACAGTCAATATGAGCTTTTACAAGCATATGTGCATTTTATGGCCAACCAATTAGGGAGCTGGCTACTACTTTGCTGGTGTTAATTGCTGGACATCCGTTAAAATGCATCAGATAAATGTGACGTCTTTCTGCTGCTACTTAGAGGCTGGAAACACTCTCTCTGTTTGAAGGCATCTGCTCAGGAAACGCGCACAAACAAAAATAAACAAACAAACCAAAAGTGTCAGCTCTGATATGTTAAATAGGGCATATAAGGGAATCAGCAGCTTGTCTCATCATACAAATAGCAATATTCTACTCATCAGCGTGTTTTGTCCTGGGTATTTCTCCGAACTGTTACACTAAACAGTTTACCTTCATTATGCCTGTTTTTGTTTTTTTCCTTCACTCGATACGTTGTACGATTGCGATAATGAGCAGCCGGGCCCTGGCTCCCTTGGGAATTAGTCTCCCTTGGTCAGTGCTGTCAGTTGTCTGTGTCTCATGTTTGCTATGCTGGCCACATGCAATTATTGGTTCAGTAACCAGGCAACGAGTCCCCATTATTCTGTACTACTCTTACACTGTGCCCTCCTGTTCACCATTAGAATAATTTATTCGTACACCTTCCGCTCATACTTTTTTCTCTCTTTTACGTCATGTGCAGCACATTAGTGAAGCAGTTGGTTGCAATAAAAGAACAGGTACAGTATGGAAAATAAATGATGGCATATTTTGTGTGACTATAGGGAAACTGACAAGTTCGGTTTATAATACTTAGGAACCTATATAAACGGATGGAGAGAGAAAGTGAAAGAGCGAGAGAAACATTGAGGAGCAAGACCAATTAAAAAAAAAAATCCATATTAACTTCAAGAAGCAATAATTACATCATCGGCTTTATGTCAAATTTGATTGGTTTTATTTTCATTTTATTTCCATGTTATTTTTCTAACTTGAAACTTAATCACACTGTTAAGCCAACAATTTATGAAGGGAAACAAATTGCATTTCAGAACAGTTTCTAATTTCGGACAGAGAATTTTAAATGATAAAACTTTTTTTTTTTTACTAAAACATTACATTTTCTGACTTTCTCACAGGGAGAGAACAGCATATTTTTCAAATGGGCTAGCTTGGTTTGTGAACAGGAATGCATTTTATGTGGCCAATAGGGTTACTTTTGACAGTCTACACTAGTTGTTTCAGGTGTTGATGATTAATATGCCACTGGGCGTAATGGTGCACTGCCTGGTGGGTGCAGACAGTCACAGATTCAATCACCTGTATTTCCTCACCGTGGGGACTGTGATTGTTGATGCAGCTGGTGACAAATCTGTTGCTTACTCAAACGGAATCAGCTGTAACCCCCTGCATTTGTGTTTGTTAGTTATCTCCTGGTGGTGAGAAAGCTCACCGGTGTTTGTTTTCACGCGACTTGGTGCAATGTGCCCCACGTGAGATAAACAAGGATGTCCACTAAGTGTTTTGCAGTCACACAAGATCAGACACTATAGGTGGCAAGCTGTCACAGTTGCAAAGATGAATGGAAAAAAAAAAAACAGGAATAATATACATTTCTCAAGATGGGGCGGAAAGGGTGCCCAACTCAGTACTTTACATTACTGCCAACTTAGATCTGGTGAAAGTGACACAACATACTCCTGAGCTACTGTTTGGCAGGTTGGTCATGCCTGTTTGCATACTTTTGCAACCACAGTGGAAGTAGCAGGGTCTGAGTGCACAGTGGCTCTGTGAGTATTGCAAGTATTTCACATTGCAACCATCCAGAACATTTAAAAATATATATTTTTAATTGGCTGTAGCCATGCCTAAAGTGATTTCACTGACTGTTTATCTTAACAATGCACAATAGCACCGAACACACACCTAATACAAACAGTTGCACTCCTACAGATTCATTAGTCAGCTTCGTCACTCAGAGCCTTACAGCCATGGAGGAGTAAGGGAACTGCTCTTATTCATACTTGTTACCACAGCTGTGCAAGTAGGAACATTCACAGTAAATTAGATTAAAAAACAGTGTAACGTAAACAATCATGAAACATTTCAGAAAGTAGCTTCCAGTGCAATGCAAATAAAATAAGAGGATCACAGTCTCTGGAGTGAAGGGCCAATCTGTCACTGGTTATAGTCACACACAATAGCAGCTGTGTACAGTTAACTAGCAATGAATGCTGGAATGAGACTAATGAAGGCAGCTAGCCACCAAAAGCCAAAAGAATGACAGAACCACACACACACACACACATACATAGGACTATATATATTTGGTGCTGTCACTCTTCTGGCTTTTGGCGGAAAGCTGCCTTCTTTAGTCTTATTACTATAATATATATATATATATATATATGCATGTATGCTTTCTAAAAAGATAATGTATTCATTTCCTTGTTAATTTCAGCTGTGGCAAAGTTTATCAAGCTCATAGTTCTGCAGAGTAGCCTACAGGAGAAATACCTTGACTTTGCTGTAGCATAACATTAACTTATTAACCACCATACAAAACTGGAGTATTTAATTTCAACACAATTAGCAACACTGTGTTCTGCGGCGCTGCAACAGAAACTGATATAATTTGTTTTCTTGTGAAATAAAATAATGTCTGCAAATAGCCTTGGGCATGGTAAAATTATAATGGTATAATAGTGGATAATTTAATAAACTGAAGCTTGTAAGTGTGTGGTGTAAGTCAACTGTTCCCCCCCATTGATCTGTGATGCTGTGTAAGGGTATATGTATTTCTAAGGACTTGTAAAATATTTGTGTAGTTTACCCTTTACAAATGCTCTTCTTAGGCAGATTCGTAGATTGATGTTAAATTTACACTATATACTATATCCTTGAAATTAATGGAGAGGAACAAAATCTAATGAATTTAATAATGTATTCCACGGGGGGTTGAAATATAACAGACCCTTTCTTCAGGCACCCTGGAGCAATAAAAACAAACACACAGATACATAAAATACTTGGGCATGGTAGTACAAATGTGTGGGGGATGTTGTACAATGTTGTCATCCTGAAAGCAGAAAAAGCATTTTAAATGTGTACAGGTTAACTATTGTCCATACTCCCATTGTCATTTATAGCACATTGGAAACATATAGAGATCTATTGCTGCTATATTACACAACTAAGTAGCTGAACATTTTGAAGAGTGAGTTAATGTTCCATTGAAGCTTAAGAAGTTAATGGAAAGCAGTAATTAGGACATTTTTCCCAGTAAATTTTTGTGAAGATTCTTACGTGGGCTGTCAGGTTAATTTTTCATAGAGAAGAAAATAAATCCCAGTCAAGATCATTAAAACCAAACTGCAAATTGAATTATTAAAAACATACATTCAATTATTTTTGAAAACCTCCCTTTTGTTTTTGAGGTAAGAAGAATATTGCTTAAAATGTGAAGTCCCAAGAAGTTATTGATTTAATTATCAATGTAATGGAGAATGGCTTTAATCTATATGTATCATATTAAAGCACATCATTTGAGAATGACTTATCATGATCCTCAACTCTTTGTGCCCATTCATCAAGCAAACCAAACCAATGCAGAATCGTCGTGTTTAAATTCCCTCTCTGTCTTTGCCATCAATTGCAATGCAATGATTGTCTGTCGCCGTGTAACAAAGGCAGATCATCATTTCTAGGCTTTTACTTTCTCAGTTCTGTGTCTGTCAGTGGCTTTCATTATTCCTGGGAGCGCAGGAACTTAATTAGAATTCTCCATGTGCCACGTATCATTTTCTTATCCTTGTGAGCTACACCATTCTAATTGAGGTGATGACAATATCTACGTATCAAAGTTGCTCGTTATTAATGCTTCTCTGGAGCAGGGACTTGTGGGATACATGATATTGTTATCATGTGTGTAAAAGTTCTGGAGTGAAATGATTAAAGACCAGGCCAAAGCCTCTGTGCTTTGGCAAATGTGCGACTGGAGAGATATAAGCTTTTTAGTCTGTATGTCTGGAGGAGCACTTTCTATTATTTTTTAACTGTGTTGACTAATCTCTCTCTCTCTCTCTCTCTCCTTCTACTCTGCAGTCCAGAAGTCAGCCCCACATAGGCCTGAAACAAACCTCCAAACAGCGGGTATGTTCTAACTGTATTACTTCTATCAGCCTGTGTCTGCCAATGACTACTTACAGTAATCGTGCTACAAAGACTCCCAAATTGATTTTCAAAATGTGACATTAAAATGAGAAAATGGGTTGATCTTCAGTGAATTCAATAACTTGATGTATCGCACAGTCGCCGCTGGTAGCTGTATCATAGGGGCCAATCTGTGAGATGTTTAGTTATGGCTAAACCCTCACACTCCAATTATACATACAGAGACTAAAATCTATGACTCAATCTTGGGTTACAATTATCGCTTTCTGAAAATAGCCTGTAATTTCATTTTTTAATTCGTTTTTTACAGAAGAAGAGAAACACGTTTTTACATGTAATGGTCTGCTTTATTTTCAGATGTGGAAAAAAGTTGAACAATAATCAGCTCTTTAATGTATATTGCATTTGTCTTTGATTGTTGTATTACAGCCGCATTGCTAGGAAGACACACTATCATCATGTTCCTTTTCAATCACGTAGTATGTGTTCCACATCACTGATTTGTCAAAAACATATAAAAAATACAGATAACTATTTTGTAAATTAATTAAATGTATCACCCTGTATCCTGTAAATCATATTGAGTAGGAATAGAGCTAGCCTTACATGCAAAGCATCAACTCAAAATACTTTTCATATTCAATTTGTAATATTGGAATCCATTCCTAAACATGATAAATGATATGCAGAATACAATAACTCCATTAATCTCGAAATTAAACCGTATGTTTGGTTTTAATAATAATAATAAAACAACTTGCTTGGTATTTTCCCGATACAATGTCAAGCATTTTTTAATCCCTTTTTTAAGAACTTGCTGCATGACAAATATCTAGAATTAAAGCTTTTATCTCTTGTATATTAGCATTAGTGCGACTAGTTTCTGCATTGGTGATAGATTTTTTTTTTTTTTTTTTTCATCTTTATGCATTCTAAATGCTTTTGTCTGCCAGAACACTTTACTTTTAACAAACACTATCTTGACTTGATATTGAGGTCAATGGGGATTCAGGTATGTGTCTGCATTCTTTGGTTGTTTTTAGTTATGGTTATTCCATATGTTCACAATATGTATGCAAGGTGGTCTCTTTCTAGCCATGCTTACTGGAGTCTGGTAAAAGAAGAAAGATTATTTCATGGTGCTCAGAAGTCATTTGCTTTTTAGAGCCACAGATTAATGGGAAGAAAAAGACCAGATTTGTGGTCTTAGTTGTTTCGAATGACTTCAAAGCACCCAGCAAACTGTTCATCAGTCGGGCACCAGTGTAAGTACCACCGAATGACATCTCTTTAATAATTCCTTCGGTGTTCATAGTCCAGCAGCTTCCCCCCGCATGCTGAGATGTACAGCAGGGAGAGGGAACATGCAACAGTGTTATACAGACAGGCAGCTACAGCTAGGGAAATATAGAAATACTAATTAAAAACAGTTGTTTTCCCTGTTCCCTGTTTTTCGCTTTACTTATTTTTGCTGAAATTGCAGTTTTAGATAGGAGTATTATGAAATGTTTTGATACTAAATTTACTGCAAAATTATCCAGTTTTTATATATACTAAGTAATGCCAGGCAAACTGATATATTTGACAGTTCAGTAAATTAAAAATTTTGTATAGCTCTCATGGTTGCAGAAATTGTGACGTATGGGAAAATTATAGTCATTATGTCCTTATATATACAAACACTTTCACAAACACAACGCTAAGGCTTGGCAGTTGGGGTGCAACTTTATACTTGTTTATATGTTTTAATTTAGGAAAGGCAATTGCCATAAGGTGTTTTTCCAAATAAGAATAGCTTAAACTATATGCAGTATTTGATCAACTTTTACACTTAATTTTGTCTTCAGTACAGGAGTCTTCAATTCAGAAATAGATAATCCAAATTTAAAATGTATCCTGAAATTATATATGCATATTTATCTGTTATTTATTTTGTATATATATATATATATATATATATATATAGAGAGAGAGAGAGAGAGAGACCAAACAAATAAAATGAAATAGATTTTTAATAATATAATACAATTCCTGTAAGAGAAATAGAATATTTATTTTGGTTGTTCATTATTCTCTGTTAGGGTGGATTTTACATGCATTCGAGGTGCGATTCAGCTACAGAATATGGTACACAATTAACTTGGACAAGAGAAGGCTTCTTACTGCAGTGGCTTCGACTGTGCAGCGTGTTAGACCTCTCTGTCTAGAAGATTTATTCCAGTGAGCCAGAAGATGTCAGTCTATCAGGGAACATTCAGGCCCAGGCCGCCTGTCAGATGGCGCAGGCGGTACCAAAATCAAAGGCAAGCTCCTTCCCACCCCTTCTTTGTGGCAACACATGCTTCTGTGCGCTTTGAGTTCACACCAGCTGCAGCACACTGCCTATCTACTGGAACAAAAAATAGATCTTGCGAAGCACCAGAGAAAAACAAACATCAGAGGCTGCCTTGTGCAATGTTAAAATAAGGTTAAGGCAAACAGCTGACTGCTTTTTTCTCTCTCTTTTTGTTGTATGCTACTTTACGGCATGAATAGTTGTCAAATAGTATAACAGATGCAAGTTTTTTTGCAGCCCAACTGCCACCTGTGCAACAGACTGGTGCGCAAAGAGCACTATCTAATTTAGAAAATGTTTTTCAAATTACCCTGGGATTGTTAATTACAGCACTTTAAATTAGCGAGCTATGATAAAAGCATGCATGTGTGATTACAGCATATGCAGAAAGTCATGTCCAAGTATAATCAAAGGCTTGGTTTATGAAGTGACCTAGGAAGAGAAGTGGAGACTGCATTCAATCTGTGAGAGGGCCCCAGCACAGTGGATAGAGAGTAGCTAACGCTTCTCCTGCCCAAACGTTGGTCATAACCTCTATTGAACAAGTGTGGGGGTCACCACCAGTGTTTCTGCCAGCTTGTCCCAGCCCCTCCCTGCACTCCCTAATGGAGCTTCAGTCTTAGGTGTGGGCTGCAATTCCTCAGACCTGGATTGTTGAACTCACATTGTGTAAGTGCCCGCACTGCATGAGGCAAAATGTGCGAGTAACAGAAATTATTTTGCTAGTGTTTTTGTACGTACAGTCCTAGAATACACAGGTGGTCTTCCCACTCGAGTGTAGTGCTGGGGGGGTGATGTCTCTATCACATTAGTATGTGGACTGTTAGAAAAAATAATAATAATAAAGGTGCTATCCTTTTGTCATTTAATTTTTTGTTCGAGTAACCCAATCACCATCTCTGAGCAATGTCATTAAGGGCTAGACCAAATCAAAACTATGACCCACCCACGAATCGCAAATTACGAGGTTGTATCCTATCACGTTTTGATTTATAAGCAGTATCAAATGGTTTGTAACAATGCATTAAACCACTAAAGGGTACATGTTTGTACTTTGCGATTAGCCGATAGGTCCACGTTTTGTTGCTGCCTAGGCCTCAGTCTGTTTCTAGAGATGGATCCACAATCACATGGCATTACTTAATGGCAAGGCCCGAGAAGCTCTGGGTTGTGTTATTGAAAGATCATATGGTCGGACTTGCTTGTCAAATTTCTGCCTTCTGTTCAATTTTTCCAATTCTTGTTGGAGTTGTCATATAAGACTTGGGCTCCAGGTTTGTCATGGCTGTAAGTTCTCAGTAGATACTTATTGAAGCAAATTGGCCATTACCTGTGGAAAAGCAGCCGTGTTGCCCACCTGTCAAATTGAAAATGTGTGTGTTTCCTGGCATTCCTTGAAGTACGCCTAATTTATTATAAATATTAGATGCCAAAAAAATGACAGAATGTGACTGAGGTAAAGAGATGTTGGGGATAACAGGAATATGCCAAAAACAAAAACAGATGCCTCACAAACGGGAGGAAACACAATGTTCTTGATTTTTGTTATGCCATCGTGTATATATAGATAACAAATCCAACACGTATTTCAAGATGACACCATCTACAGAAAAGAGCAGGTCCACTCTGAGGTCTTCAGGCATTCATTGCTTCTAGTAGGAACATGGCTGGACAGCTTCTTGGTCCAGTTAAGCCTGTTGTCAGCATTTTTCAGATCAAATGTTAGAAGATGCAAAATTTAAGTTTTCTCAGAGAAGTACAAATTAAATTGTTGTGTCATCTGACCACGATTCTCTCCATGTTCTCATAATATCAATGCAGAAGACTCCCATTCTGTTATGCAGTCTGAATTCCCTTTACATTCACTGAAACTGGCAAAGGTAGGTGGTTTCATATTCTGTTAATCATCCTGCTATTTCAGCTCGGCATCCGCTTTGAATTATGTATGTTGTAGAATAATCACGACTTTCAAGGTCTGAAAATAAACTTCATAGGTTACGTTCTGCAGTTCTCCTGTACTACCTTCGAGCTACTCAGATATTCAACACATTTAGTATGCTTGATGTGTACAGGCTCACACACTCGGTAGTTTGTAAACTAGACTTTTAAATGTTTTAAACTGTGATATGCTTACACTGCAAGTTAAACACGGCCCAGTCACAACTATTATACGAGCTTCAGCTGCACGTTTGAATTACTGTGAGCAATTAGCAGATTACTTACTATATAGTATCTCACATACTCGCAAACTCAGAGTACAAATTGTAGAAATAAATTAATAAACAAAATATATATGGACATTACTTTCACAAACTATTTCATTAATGTGACTTGTTTGAGAAAACCTATTTTACCCATTACTGACCTCAGTGTACAGCTGCAAATACAGGACTTTACTGTCCCAGTGGACATCATCCAGGATCTTTGATATTATAACTGCCAATATAATTCTTCAGATGTTACATAGTGAGTTTGATTAGTGCATTAAATAAGATACACATTACATGCAATCATATAATCATTGTTAAGACTTTGGAAAATTACCAGGTACAAACCCTGTAATTGAGAAATACAATGCATTGCATTCATTAAGAGTGACAGAATTTGATAGCTGTGTGTGTGTTTTTTAAATATGTATATGTGGAATCTTGTTTGACACGTATCTTTTGCTTTTTCTATTATTTAATTTTGCGTGCGTGTGAAATTGAAATTGGATTATTATTATTGTGCTCTCGCCGGTATTGTGACACCAACATTGTTGAATGTGTAGAATATAGCAACAAAAGTGTTGCTTTGAAGAAGCTGCCAGTGCAATATGAGGAAAGATATTGATTCATAACTGGGGGTACCTCTATTTGTACTTGAAGCCAATCCTCTGCCTGTGTTTCCTAAAATGGTTATTAACGCCACAGGCAGAAATCTATACCAAGAAAAAAAATCCAGTAACAGTATCAGTTGGAAAAAGCACTATCTGCCCATCCCATAAATTTGAGTTTTGCCCTCTAAGCAATACTGTGAGTGGAAAAACTGCTCAAAGTGTTATCATTGTGTGTGATTTCTGACAAGGGTTGTCTGTACCATTACATTTAAATCGCCAGGTATCTGTCCAGTCCTGGATTTTGTAAATGTATCTTTGCATATTCCAGTTAATTAAACAATATACATATATGTCACCCTTCCATGATATCAGGCAAAAGTCTTTTCTATACATTTTTTTTTAATTTCCATACCTAGATTTAATCCCCACCTTTCTAATTAAAAAAAAACTAAAACCATTACACATTTCCTTCTATTGATTTCCTTTGGAATCACAATATTGATATGTAGGGCTGCCCACTACAGTGATTAAAATTCAATACTTGTGCAGAGACAGGACTTGTAGGACACTATAATATCAGCTAGGATGATTCCAGGGCTACTATGACAAAGACCATAGGGCATCTGGGCAACAGATATGGTTGGTCCAGCTCTTGACATTGTAGTGATCAGTGGCGCCCCAGTTTTCCGCCCACTGTTCTAACTAATGGAGATACGAGGTAAGAGACAGTGGGGTTCACAGAAGTCCAGATAGATCTGCAACCCAGTGTTAGTGTCTCGCCTGAAGACTAGGAAAAGAGAAGGTCCGAAGACACTTGTCCGCAACATCCTGGTATTGACGGGAAGTGGCCTGTCACTCCTGCCCCAATCACAATGGACTGAGTCTGACTAGACTTTGTTACCCTATAAAGGAGTGAACTGCACACACCATAACCAACTAGTTAGAGTTGAAGTACTTTGTGACAAATATAGTTAAAAATAGCACTTAATTTACGATGTAACATTATGCAACAGTGTTTCATTCCAAGTCTATTAAAATTAAGGTCAGTGGATTTAATACCATCCTGCTGTTCTGTCATTTAGTATTTTATTTTACATAACCAGATGAAACAATAACACTGTAAAATGACATCCCAGATTAAATGTTATAATTTATTCTCTGCTCGGTTTGGTATTACACGATCTGTGACCTTTTCATTTTCTATCACACGATTACATGGGCTTAGGATTCCCTTCCTGAAGAAGAAGAAACCCCACATCATGTCAATGACCTTTATTGTTATTGTGGGGACTCTTGCCTGAACAGTATAGTGTAGATTATTATTGTCATGGCTGTTTTTGCACATACAATCAAACATACTGTCTGATATAAGAAATGTGGATAATGGTTGAACTGGAGATCTGAAGGCATTGGTGGGGAGGTCTTGGCTAAGTTTCCGCTTGTGTCCCTATCTTTGGCCCAGAGTGGTGGATATTGCAGCTCCTGCTGGGGGAATGGGAGAAATCGTCTCCTTAGTGATTGTCTCTGGTGGGCATCTCCCGAGACCCCCCCTCCTCTTTAATTACTGTATGAAGGTTATCATTCTGAATATTAAGCTGTGCTTGGATTTGGTATTAGAAACTACCATTGGGTTTATCTTTTTTGTGTATTTTATTACAGTACATCTGGGAGTATAATCCTTTGTGAAAATTAAAAACTGGTGGTGAAACACAGCGGTGAAAGTCCATCGGCTTTTCCCATAGGTATTATTAAATATTCCTATCCTTTAAGGCGCAATGAAAGGGAAAATGACTTGGGATTTTCATAAGCTGACTGATTACAGATAATGTCAGTGTTCTCTTTATATTGGAACAAGAAAGGTTTAAAAAAAAAAAAAAAAACATTATTCTTTCTCTGTTATGGACACCAGTTATTTTAGTGTCCATCCATAAATAACCAAATTCTTCCCCATATAATGTTTAGAATCTGTGTGATTGGGTCAAATTGGGCACAAATACCAAAAAAACTAGAAACTAGTTATGTAGTAGGGTGACTCGCATTCAAAAAGGAGATTTGCAATTCCAGTTATTGAAGAGTGCCTTCTTTGCGTGAAACTTTGGGGATTATTCATTATTCTTTATCAAGTAGTGTTCATTGAATTAAAACTTCCAAAGTTGTTTTGCTTAAGCCTTCTTTTGTTGAGGAACCTTACCTGAAACTGGAGGAGAAATGCATTCTGTCTTGTATTTTATTCTCTTGGAAAATGAATATCCCCCTAAACGTATGCTGTCTGCAATTGGCTGTCAGTCAGCACACAATTGGCAATAAAAATAGATTTTAAAGATATAGTAATACATAATATTGAACACATGGGAGTCTCATGAATAAATCTGTCATATTAATGCACTGATAACTATCCTTATTCTGGGTATAATTATTTTATAGTTCTTGCTCTTTGCTCTTTGCTTTCCTGTAGCTTAATTATTGTGTCACTGCAGTCTTGATGAAGAAGTGCCATTATCTTTGACTTCTGAACACAGATCAAATGTAGTAGCCACTGGGTTTGAAAGGGAGGCAAAACTGTCGGCAGAGCCTGCTTTCTGCAGCAACACTGGAAAAGGAAAATCTCTTACCTTGAGCCAGACTCCAAGGAGAGGAGAATCGTCTGGTACCAAAAAAGCATGATAAGATGAAAACAGCATGATGAAAAAAAGTAATGGGATTTCAAAAAAGGAAATTTACACTGCATGCCAATTTCATGCAGATCGTTAGAGAATTTGAAGAAAAAATATCGATAAGATATTTGATTGATCGGTGAAGTTAGTTATCTAGAAAGGGTTTTGTGTTAAATTATTTTCTATCGTTAATAAATATGCTGTAGGCTGGTATGCTTGCTCACCCCATCTTTACAGGTTAATTACACATTGAAGCAGTAAGGATATGCCTGTTGTGATTGTTGGTATAGGCCAGTGCCACAGGAAGAGACATCGCGGAGGTCATCAGCAGTTTCTGCAAAATAATTAATCTAGGTTGGCAATACGTTGTTCGGAGTTGGAAGTCTGACCTTTTAACGAATACTCAGTTTTGTTTAATAATGACAGTCCTTTCCTGACTGGAAATAAATGTTTTTAGGCAGCTAAAATCTCAGTCTCTTAGACCACCCCTATCTCAGCATGTGTGAAGTACGATAATTACAGCCAGGAGTTTTAGCGCATCATTCCTTGCTCTTGTGGTAAACAACAAGTGACGTTATGTTGTAGAAGAATGAAGAATTGAGATGTGATCGACACTGAAAGGCACTGAATTCTATCATTGGGAAATGTTGGAGCTGCACTTTCTTTAGCATTTGTTTAATTCCTAGTCCAGGAAGTCAGTTTCAGCCAAGGTGATTTAATAGTAGAATATCATATATATCAAAATATATTTGGGTTTTTTTAATTTTTATATATATATATATTTATATATATATATATATATATATATATATATATATATATATATATATATATAAATGAAAATTATTTTTATGGATGGACAGACACATACAGTGAGGGAAAAAAGTATTTGATCCTCTGCTGATATTGTACGTTTGCCCACTGACAAAGAAATGATCAGTCTATAATTTTAATGGTAGGTGTATTTTAACAGTGAGAGACAGAATAACAACAAAAAAATCCAGAAAAACGCATTTAAAAAAAAAAAGATTTGCATGTTAATGAGGGAAATAAGTAATTGATCCCCTATCAATCAGCAAGATTTCTGACTCCCAGGTGTCTTTTATACAGGTAACGAGCTGAGATTAGAAGCACTCTCTTAAAGGGAGTGCTCCTAATCTCAGCTCGTTACCTGTATAAAAGACACCTGTCCACAGAAGCAATCAATCAATCAGATTCCAAACTCTCCACCATGGCCAAGACCAAAGAGCTGTCCAAGGATGTCAGGGACAAGACTGTAGACCTACACAAGGCTGGAATGGGCTACAAGACCATCACCAAGCAGCTTGATGAGAAGGTGACAACAGTTGGTGCGATTATTCGCAAATGGAAGAAACACAAAATAACTGTCAGTCTCCCTCGGTCTGGGGCTCCATGCAAGATCTCACCTCGTGGAGTTTCAATGATCATGAGAATGGTGAGGAATCAGCCCAGAACTACACGGGAGGATCTTGTTAATGATCTCAAGGCAGCTGGGACCATAGTCACCAAGAAAACAATTGGTAACACACTACGCCGTGAAGGACTGAAATCCTGCAGCGCCCGCAAGGTTCCCCTGCTCAAGAAAGCACATGTACAGGCCTGTCTGAAGTTTGCCAACATCTGAATGATTCAGAGGAGAACTGGGTGAAAGTGTTGTGGTCAGATGAGACCAAAATCAAGCTCTTTGGCATCATCTCAACTCGCCGTGTTTGGAGGAGGAGGAATGACCCCAAGAACACCATCCCCACCGTCAAATATGGAGGTGGAAACATGATGCTTTGGGGGTGTTTTTCTGCTAAGGGGACAGGACAACTGCACCGCATCAAAGGGAAGATGGACGGGGCCATGTACCGTCAAATCTTGGGTGAGAACCTCCTTCCCTCAGCCAGGGCATTGAAAATGGGTTGTGGATGGGTATTCCAGCATGACAATGACCCAAAACACACAGCCAAGGCAACAAAGGAGTGGCTCAAGAAGAAGCACATTAAGGTCCTGGAGTGGCCTAGCCAGTCTCCAGACCTTAATCCCATAGAAAATCTGTGGAGGGAGCTGAAGGTTAGAGTTGCCAAACGTCACCTCGAAACCTTAATGACTTGGAGAGGATCTGCAAAGAGGAGTGGGACAAAATCCCTCCTGAGATGTGTGCAAACCTGGTGGCCAACTACAAGAAACATCTGACCTCTGTGATTGCCAACAAGGGTTTTGCCACCAAGTACTAAGTCGAAGGGGTCAAATACTTATTTCCCTCATTAACATGCAAATCAATTTATAACTTTTTTGAAATGCATTTTTCTGGATTTTTTTGTTGTTATTCTGTCTCTCACTGTTAAAACACACCTACCATTAAAATTATAGACTGATCATTTCTTTGTCAGTGGGCAAACGTACAAAATCAGCAGGGGATCAAGTACTTTTTTCCCCCACTGTATATATACAGATACATTTCATATTTGTACCTTTGTACATTTAGACATCAAAACAAATAAGGACAATTAAAAACAAATCATGAGTTACAGTTAATCTGTTCTCTTCACAATGATGCAATGCTTTTGGAACCAATACAATAATAAGAAAGTGATGTTCTTATCACATTCACCAGACTGGACAATGCACATGTTCCTACAGCCTGACTGAAATGATCTATTTGTGTTCTGCTACTAAATGCTGCTTGGTCTGACCCTTGTTTTTATTGTTATTGGTCAGTGAGGGAAGTAGTGAAAGGGTAAACGCCTCCATCTCTTTTACCGCTTCAATAGCAATTTCTATTTCACCCTAGTGTAACGAACAAACAGGCCAGCTAAATTGCTTGAAGTAAGTTGTTATGGTTGCCGCAGCGTCAGCACATTCTCTCTGCAAATCACCCTGTTATGTATGACTTACTATAAATAATATAAAATATTTCTAAATACACACTGTTACAATGAAACCAAACCATGTACAAATTGTGGAAATAAATACTAGTAGTTGAATGAATAAATAATGACTGTTTTTACTCTGTGGAGGTGATGTCCGAGTGCATATAAATTCAACATAGTGTGTGTGACTCCAGTCCACTGACTAATATAATCCAGGCCAAAGTTCCATAGCAAAAATCTCTCTGCCATGTGTGTGTGAATAACATAACTACACACACATGTATATTTAAAAATGTAATCTTTAAAATGTTACCTTGTCAGGGCTGGCTTTATTAAAGATCAATTTTTTGGTAATACATTTTAAGAGGATTGTCTCAAGTATTACAGACAGTGGGGATAAGGTTCAGTCAATTCCTCATACTGATGCTGAGGGGGTTGTGCAGCACAGTAAGGCCTCTGGCTCTTAATCCCGTCTGGATCAAAACAGGAATTGTCTGAGGTAAGGAGTCACATAGGAGAAAGTTTCTAATTATGGGACAGAATCTACACCCTTCAGGAGAATTAGCTTTTTACTTAGGCCGTGCTGTGTAAATGTCCTATCTATTGATCTCCCTTTCTGTGGTCTCTCAGGAAAGCAGAGATAATATTGCATCAGTATTCAGACACATTTAGCAGAAGGCTTAAACACGAAATCGCTGCTTTGGTTCTGATGTTTTTAACATTACTGTGGAAAGTAAATGCCTTTTATACGGCACTAGGTATTAATATCATATTTATCTAGCTACATGCATATCTGCAAAAAACGAATATACAAGCCTCCAGTTAACATCTCATGCTAGGCTAATTTAGAGCTATGGGAAAGCCAGCTCTGAGTTTGCCTTCTTCCCTGTATATATTTTTTTTTTACCGTGGCAATACAGGAACAAAAAAACATATTTACCCCTACTCTGTAAAACTGCTTTTTATGCTTTCCTCTCCAGGAGTCGTTCTCCTCAGCTCGGGGAATGAAGCACCATTTGAAGATTCTTTGCAGAACATAATGAGTGTTTTGGTCACCTTGGAGGTCAGGGTCAACTTCAAAGATACAGAAACAATCTTCACCATAGAGTAACAGCAGTGGAGAGCACTGATGCAAAAAAATACAGCTTGTGAGGACTGTATCCCTTAATAGGACAAGGCCAAGGGACAATTACAGATCAACCTAGTTAGGTTCCAAATCTCATTGCTCCTTTTCCTTAGAAAAAACTCGGTCATTATTTATTTTGGTAACGATATATGTGTAATGCTCAATGAGCACAGTCAATGAAGTTTGATAAAACAGAAAAGAAGTTGCATGTGCAGGACCTGCTATGTTGGAGTTCAATGAAGCAGATGAAAAATTATTTATTGATTTATACCCGAAGACCCTACTATTTTTCTTGGCTTCCTCTGCAACCTGCTTCTGGCAGCTGAAGTGAGAAGAACTTCAAAAAAAAAAAAAAACAGGATGGCAAGGGACCACAAGTACTGTTCATTTAAAAACACAACAGCAGACACTGGCATTAACCTTAATTCTTCTCAAGCAGAGAGAGAATGAACTCCGCGGTTTGATGGGAATAGAAAAGAAACTCTTAAGCGCATCTAAATGAATATCTGTTGTAAAATACTGTGAACTTGTATCTATTTGCCATTTCAGCATTGCTTCATTCTTCCCACAAACTTCATTAACAGAGCACACTGACATACATGCAAACTCCGGCTTCTAAATACACACAACACATATTGCTGGTCAAATTCTGGCAAAATGGGTCTATTAATTAATATTTATTACTTGACTGGCCTTACAGTTCATGAACAGTACAGCTGTTGATTCAGTGTCTTTCAGCTTCGGAAAATCCTGATCACAGGAGGATTGTTGCTTAATGACGAAAGGGCAACATTGAATAAAGAATGACATATTAGAGATATGTGATTAGAGGTCAGTTAGGTGGTACGTACACATTCATCTTCTATGACTCTCCCTTATGCTTCTTTATTTTGTATCATTTTTTCTCTTAATTGACAAACAGTACAGGCTACGTTAAAAGTATCAGGCGTCAGGCGTCTCAGCTGCTTCAGGGGATTTGTCCCTTTCTTTATGATTGGGCCTACAATACTGCAGAACCATTTAGAGAACCATTTTTCTGTTCAGATCTCTTCCCTGCTCTAAGAAAACAACCCCTGGCTTGAATATATACATTTGTTAGCAGCTGAGTGAGATTAGATTACTTCAGCTTTTTAGAATGTGGTTTTGTAATATAAATCCAGCTCCACGAGATAAATATTCAGGGATTTAAAGAACTGTTCCTCCAGTCTAAGTCTCAGAAATGTAACAACATTTCTCACATGTTTTCAATTCTCAGTTTTGATTTTAAACTGCTTTTATTTATGTATTTATTTGAATCAGGCAGTTTGATGCTAAGGAACTAGGGAAACCATGTTTAACTCTTTCTGAGAGAATGTCGTTCCCATAATCATATTATTTTCATAAAGAAATTAACAGGTGCATGAAAAGAAAAATTGTTATCTTTAAAATACATTTTTGCAGAATGGTCACTTTCTAGCTGTTGACGGAGCACTTTCTGAGGCAGTGGAATGGATCAAATTAAATCAGAGGAAGACTAATGGCTCCTTCGTGCATTACCACAACACGACCTCCTGCCCCAGAGGAATAATCGATTTGGATCCAAATATTGTTAATCTTGCATGTAAAATGTATCCCAATACATATACTATAAGGTGGCAAAATTGAGAGTTTTATTTCACTGTCAGTGACCAGTCACACAGCTACTTGAAAAAAAGAAGTTAGCAGTCATTTTTCATATTTTGAAAGGTAACACAAAAATTACAGTTCATATGAGGGAAGGCAAAAGTCTCTATGACTATATTATTGCCCCATATATTAATTAATCAGCTGATTTTCTTTATTGGACAGGTACACAAAAACCAACTTTTTTTTTTTTATTGTATGGCATTTAGACACTGACAGTGTTCCGTTATTCATAACTGACTAATAGCACAACACTGTTAGCTTTAACTGTCTTCTGCTTAATTGTTTCGGATCATTCACTGCCGAACGCATACGTGAATGCGTTTTTATTCTGCAGAGTCTGCTGTTTTCTTCCTTCAAAGCTTTGACTTTAATTAGCTGAGAGTGCTCTAGCTCTTCAGCATCTAAATAAAATGCAGATGATGGCCATTATTCTCAGTTAAAACCCTTGTCTGTGCATTTCATTTTTTTTTCTTTGGTAATTAAATTCCATAGTAGCAGAAATAAAAGATGCCAGTAGTAAGGTGCTTTCTGCTTCTACCGATATTGTGCACACCAATAAATAAATTAAATAAAAATGAAATAGCATTACTTACATATTCAGTTTAGTCTTTTTCACATTTCATATCACTTTTGCCAAAACACTCTATTCTGGGGTGTGATGTTGAATGATTTATAAATAAGTCTAATAAGAAGTATAGCCATCAACGTCACTACTGAGAGATAGTGCTTAGCATGGGGTGTGCTGAGTGTCTCAACTGGTAAAATCCTCAGCATGGAGCACAGATTGAGCTGAGCTCTACAGTCCAGACATTGCTGATTTGAATTTGCTTGTTCATATAGGGAGATGTATTTGATTCCACATAAGTCTACATTGCTTGATCACTGCCAGAGCTTAGTGGGCTTGAAGTTGGCAAGGGGTTTTTTGGCTGATCATGTGACAGTGACTCCTATAGTTTACCAGGCACAGGTGAGCGCTGTGGCACCAGTGAGAGCTATATTCGCCCAGCCTACTACGCTGTGGCTCCCACTGTTTGCGCTGTGGACTTTGCAGTGTGAAGAGGAACAGATGGCTTGTCACATTGTGGAAGACACTTGTGGGCTGCCCACATCTCATAGTTGAGTACCAGTTGGCAAACTCCAAATTGTGAGGGTATAAAATAAGAAATAAAAATGGTTAATTTTAAATAAATACATATTGAACACACAGAAAAAAAGTATACCTTCACTTTCATTGTAATTCAGTGATACATGCACATTTAAAATGAGTGGCAAATTAAATAGTTTTGTCTAATGATGTATGTAAATAAATAATACATGTAATTATGTATTATTTTGTTAGAATGTATTTGTTAATTGTAAAACAATGAAAAAAATCCTGTATTGCCAAATGTGTGAAAACAAAACATGCTAAGTGCTGTACTTAACCACATTAAGATTCACAGAGACAGTTGACGATAAAATGTATAGATTTGCTTACACCTGCTTTGATTTGATTTTTCAGCCCACAATCTTTGGAACATTGACCAATGAGAAGCCTTCTTCGGACCGCAAGAGGGTGAGTCAAAGCATACCCAGACTTTGTGTTTGTTGGCTGCTAGCGGGATTTGGAAATTGACATTGTTGTATGTTATTGAATACCGGAGATGAGATGGAAAGGGTCTTTTTAGACTACATTTAACATGTCATTCTTGATTTGCTTTTTGTTTTACATAAAACCGATACTCAGATTTGCTCTTTCAGAGCATCAAAGCACTCTAGTCTGTTGATTATACATTACAAGGTGTTGTAGGCGTGGTACTGTACAAGTAAGAACAAGGTTCAATTCAGATTCTAACCTCGCTTGGTTGTTTTAAAAGGAAAAGATATATGTTTTATCACTGTTGAAACTGGGGGGGTTCAGGATGGTCTGGTCACAAGAACAAAGTTACTGTTCTAGTTCAGAACATGGACCGTCTGTGGCTGGGAACAAAATTAAGTGAGACAGGCACAGACTCTGTAACACGGATGGTGTTACACAGAAACCAAGCCAAGTGTGTCCATTTGTTTTTCATTTCTCAAGTGCCTGTTATTGACAGGGAATTTTGGTGTTCTGAAAAAAGGGGATAGCTGTTTTTGGACAGGATCCTGTGTCTGCTGTTGACTTCTCATTATCTCAGCATTAAAACATTACCATCGGGGCATACATCTCCTAATAAAGTCAATTCTGGTGCTTTGTATTGCTCCAGATCTTCCTACAATACAACATAGGATCACTTTTTTTTTTTTTTAAGTGGGCAACTAAATCCCAACTGAATAGGGCTCAGCCATCCACATTTAGGCAGATTTAATAGCCATTCGGCTGATTTTGGCACATTGTACTGTAGCTGTACAGCTGTAGACTATATAAAACTTAATTATTGGGGTTATAGTCTCAAGTTAATGTATCAATTAAAAACATAGAGTATAATACATAATACAAAATAGTTGTGTGTCTGTGTGTATATATATATATATATATATATATATATATATATATATATATATATAGCCTGCCTGCTATATATACACATATGTGTGTTCTATGGCTCTGTAATAAGTGAATGCACTCATGGTTACAAATGCTCAAGTGGAGAACGTATAATGATGGGGCGAATTGTCGTGGGGGTGAACTGTCGCCAGGGCGAATTGACGGGGACGAAATGTCGCAGGACGAATTGACATGCTCCTGTGTCTGCTAGGCCATTTGGGTCCTAAATGGGTACTAAATGGAAAGTTATATAAGGGTCAATAAAATACACTATTATCAAATACCAATATCATACAAGGTTAAAGCTTGCAGATTCTAGTAAGGCCTTTTTAATAAAATAAAATGCAATTAGTATACTTTGTTTTCTTTAAATGTGTGCCACAATGTGATAATTTATAAATACAAAATCACTCCAATATCTGTGATGATCTTCTGGGTTGCAGTACTTTAAATAGCTTTAAATTCAAAAACACATACACATTAAAAAAAAAAAAAACACAATCTCGCAACGTAACATCGAGATATAATCTTGCCTATTCATACCCATTTAATGTATTGCATAAATATACCAAATATTGAATTCCACTCTACTTTGACACACAGGCTCTGCACTGCCTCTACTTTTCAAGGCATTCATCACATATTCTATGAGAGTCTAAAGCATACATAGCAAAGCGCTGCGTGCATTTCATTTTAAAGGGGTTCTTCCTTTGAAGACTGCAGATCTCTTTCATGAGTTCCCTCTGTGAAGTATTCAGGAGCTTTATATGGGCACACTGAACAAAAATGTCTATTCCTTGCATCCTGCCTTAGTATGAATTGTCATTTTCTTTATTAAACTGATGTGACAATAACAGGGAACTAGGGCTATTAAGATCTGTGTGGACAATGAGAACTGGCCTGTTACTCTCTGAGCTACCTTAGTTGGTTGGTCCCTTGAGAGATTTTCAAAGTGACTGGAGACCAACCATTGTTTCCATCTTGTGAAGCTATGCCAATGTAGAAGGAAGACGCTGGAGAGATATGGACAATGCTACGTGTCTTATGCACTGCGCATATTTATATAGAGTTTGTAGTTGAAAGCTGGTTGTTTGCTATGGAGTAAACTACTGCTAGGAAACTCTCCTACATGAGCTGAACTCAAGTTTACTTTCATCGCTGAGCTGTCAAGTGAAAAAAGGAGGAAACTGAGATACTCCAACTTTTTCCCCCTGCGATTGAATTGGGTTTGAAGCTCTTCAGCATCAGACGTTTGATGTGTCGAGGCACTTCTTCCTCTCATCCTGTGTTTCACTTTCCTTTTGGAGTTCAGAACAAGAGCCTGCTTTGCTACTCTTCTGTGTTTTGGGTTTGCCCTACGTATAACCATGGAACACCCTACAATCTCTTTATTGCCACTTGGCTCTAGAAACAAGTTAATGTGTTTGTTTGCCGCCAACTTCACTTTTATGGTGCCAATGTTTATGAAAGCATCCACAGAAACATGTCAAAATAAAGTAGTACTATCAGAATTATGGTTAATTGAATACACCTTTTTTTGTTGAAGTTTTAAAATAAAGCCTGCATGGGCCCAATTTATTAGGCTAGGAAGACCACGGTGATGATAAAACTTACAGGCTGCATAAGAACCTAAAACGTGTGTTGTACTTGGAGATCATTTTTCTGTTAATATCTGTACAACCACATGGCAGTGATTTAGGCATGTGACATGCTTCACTACAATTAGGGGCCAAATGTGTAGCTTTCATTGACTACAGCAGCTTTTAACAGACGTGGGAGAACCCCTTCTTTCCCCAACAATAATGCCGTTATATATTTGAGCGTGGCAGCAGCTGAGCACAGAAGCTCCACAGGAGGGGCGCAATTCATCAGTAGCTTCCTGACAGGGTTTCCCTCTGGAAGGACTGCCTCTCTACCACCTGAACACCTTTTATATGGTAATTATTCTAACTTCAGGATGATCCATTACCACAATGGCAAGGGTTGTGTTTCAGTGATTTGCTTCAGGATGCCCAGAATACAGTGTAATGATGCCACAAGGGTGTATGCTTGCAAAGAGGTTGTTTAGGTAGAGGTTATTGCAGATGCACCTCTGTTCTGTTTATCATGTGCTGATGATTGATTGACAGGAAGGTGAAAGGAGTAGAAGGGGAAGAAAAAAAGGGCTTGCAACCATTTCAGAATAGATATGAAGCTTAAACATTCCTGAATATGTTTTTTAGCTGAAATAGTATTCATTAAATATAATAGTTAGTGACTAGTGACTCCTCTGTTCAAAATTAAATTCAGTTTGGTTACTTAGAATGCCGAGGGTACAAATGCATTGTCTGAATACATTTAAATTGCATGGAAAGATGTGTTAGCATATGTCTTCAAAACAGATGACGACATTTAACTTCTTCTTGAGTGGTGTTTAAAATGAAAAAGATAAATGTATGTGTATTAGTAGTATTTTTTTTTTTTTTACTTGATCAAGACAAGATATACTGTTTAGGTTTCTAATATCAGACACCAGTTATTCCACTTATTGCCATTGTGTTTCAAATAGCATATGATTGAGTGCTCTCCCTGCAGCAGCATTTGAAAACCCTGATTAAATTATGAAAAGAAGAGTGTTTAACAATGAGTATGAGAATACATATTAATCTGTAGCAAGAAAGATCTGTCATGGAGGACTTTCAATGTTACAGGGAAAAAAATGATATTTTGTTGTATCTAACAAGAGGGAATAAGAAGGCTTAAATATCGAATGTGCCATAATTGGAACGTAAAGTGCCATATTTCTGCACAATGAGCTATTCACAAAGAAACTTGACTCCTCGCCTTTAGTATCTGTGGTTTAATTAACATACATAAAGGAGTCCACACCAGACTCCATGTTGTCTTGAAATGCAAATTATAATGGCAGGAATCAAAAAAACCTAATTAACAACAACAAAAGAAATAATTAACTGGCTTCTGTGCTTGGTTAGTTAGATATATTAGGGGAACTACCCTGTCTCATGAAGAAAAGCCCCAGCCTGCCAACTGGCAAATGGCTTATTTAATTACTTAGCTTCAGCCGATAATGAAGCAGAAAGTTTTATAGACAGCCCATTTCTCATTCATCAGAAAGAAGAAAAATAAAAATGCTTCTGAACACCCCGTCTTTCTTCTACCCCACCGGGACTGTAATAATTCAGCATGTTTTGTTTCTCTTGTTCGGTGTCTCAGTGAGCTCTGGACTTCAGCTGCCGTGTGAAAGCCTGGCAATCCATCTCTTGTTCAATCACAGGTGCTATATTTGTTGGCAGTGCTTCCTTGAATAGCCCAAAGTAAACATTATCTCTTTCTTATGTAAAGCCTGATTTGTAACCAGGCTCACAAAGCAGTGAGGTGATACCATGAGGCTGCCAGCCAAACATTCAATCATTCATATCTATTTTAGCGTCTTATGCAAGTTTTGGATTAAAGAAATAAATAAAAATCATAGTAATCGATTTAGTATTGTGTTTTAAGGGGAAATGTTCACAATTTTGTTTGGTTTGAGCTGTTCCTGGCAAATAAATTCTACATTCAAGGGGAAGGCAAAACCCACTTTGGTGGAAAATATGTATTCGTACAGAACTCTATGGTAACCATTTCCTATGGTAACCCTATAGTAACCTTAGTTCTCATAAAGCACTTAATTTGTAAGACAGGTTTGGAATTTCTTAGAGATTATTATTTTGTTATGCCCTAACATCCATAGCCTTCTGTTTTATTTTATTTGATAAGAAATAAATGTAAGAGGAGAATAAGAGACAACTTCCTTTCAATTAAAGTTTTAGAGATTATAATGGATTCTTCTGGCAAAGTAACGTAAATATTGATCAGTGTATATTTCACTCTTCTGAAAAACAAACAAACAAAAAACATACATATATTTGAACAATCTTTGGAAAGGCTTAATTTGGATTTATATATTAATCTAATAATGGAAATCTGAAAATGAAATTAATTGAGAAAACAGACATTGCTCTCTGCCTTCTGTGATGTTCTGGTAGTATTTCCACCAGTTATCTGTTCAAAATATTTCTGTTTTAGATTTACTGTCATACATAAAATATAATCATATCAACCCTTGTTCAGTAGATGGATAGTTCATGTTTTTATTGACACACCGAAACATTATTTCCTTTCACAGAGCAGTTAAATTCCTTTTTTTTTTTTTGCAATTCCCTTTGGGGGATGTTTTTCAGCAATTTTTGATATACTGCCCAGTGTTGAGGAGCATCAAATGAATATCATAATTTATGATCTCTATATGTGGTGTTGGAAGATACTGCATTAATGTTGGATAGATATTATTTTTCTAAATTTGTGTAAATTTG